>NC_092028.1:21660767-21788267 GCF_042242105.1 Pempheris klunzingeri | reverse complement strand
CTGCTGCTCGTGTTAGTGTGTGTGGGGGAGTTTGTATGAAGTCTCTTATAGCTCCAGTTTTTTATGTAAATGTTTTGAGGAAAGCCGCAGACTGCAGTGTGTTCACAGCTCTTTATGTTCGCTCTTTACTGTGCCGACACATACAAGTGTTGGATAGAGAAACTCCAGGTGAAGAACTGTGTTTAGATTTCCAGCATGAAGTGAACACATTTTGGACGAAGACATTTCTGAGACAGCAGAAGCTCATTTTTACTGTAAAACTCACTCCGGCAGTAAAAACTTGCCAGTTCACACCGAGTGCAGCAAAAAGAGAAAAGTGTGAAGCGTGACGTGAGTGTTGGAGCAGCGGCGCGGTCACGAGAGCTCTCCTGACCCCCCCGGCGTCGCCTTTAATTATGGACACTTTAATTATGTGAGACAGCAGACTATGAAACAGCAGCCAGCGCTTGCAGAGAGACATTGATCCCTGCCTCCGAATATTCAGAGCCGGTCAATAAAGCGAATGGACTCCAGTGCCATCCATCACAGAGGGGCGGGGCGGGGGGGCGGGGGGGGGCGTCTGTGTAGAGCTGATGCTGATTAATGTGTCGAGTGTATGTTCAGACACAACGTGACGACGTGACTCACTCCCGTGTGTTGTCAGATGGAGCACGTCCCCCCCTACGACGTGGTTCCCTCCATGAGACCCATCATCCTGGTGGGGCCGTCGCTCAAAGGATATGAGGTGAGGATAGAAAAGTCATATTCTGGTGTGAGTTCACATCCGAGTGTCGTCTTACGGCTGCCGTTTGCTCTGCAGGTCACAGACATGATGCAGAAAGCGCTCTTTGACTTCCTGAAGCACAAGTTTGAGGGCAGGTAAGAAGAAGAAGAAGAAGAAGAGCTTCTGCTGGCGCTGCCTTCATTGGTGTCTGTGTCTGAGGCCACTAACCGCTGGTGTGCCGGATCTGTTTCAGGATATCCATCACACGGGTGACAGCGGACATCTCCCTGGCCAAACGCTCGGTCCTCAACAACCCCAGCAAACACACCATCATCGAGCGCTCCGGCACCCGCTCCAGCCTGGGTAAGGCGACACGCAGCCCCCTCACACAGGTTGTTATGTGACAGATGGTGAAGTAGAGTAAAGGGACACCGTTACAGTGGAGATAAAAACCCTTCTGTTCATCACGTCACGCTGCTGAACATCCATTTAAATATCTGTCATTATCTGTGTCTCACTTCTTTGTCACAGACAGATTGATAGATGAGGAAACTCTGCTTTTGCTGGGGACTAATTTCAGCTGCGGATGGATACACATTAGTTGGTCCTGGCAGCGGGATGTTCGTAATAAACCACAGTGGATGTGTTCATTGAATCAAAGCGACACGTCCGTCAGGGCACAGAGGAATAAGATACAGAACGAGATATTTACACTTTTAAAGAAGCTGTTAAAGGCAGAAAGAAGACGCTCACTGTGCTGCAGGAGCAAAGTGTCACGGCTAAAATCCTGGTGATAAGGGATCCACCTGGATTTTTGGATACAGGATTGCAAAATCTAATTTGTGTCATTTTTAAAGTGTCCTTGCTGTTGCAGGGTGTAACGGAGCATGTCGGTACTGTTGTACATCATCCACAGACCTTTTTATTCCTGCTCTGACTGCCTGAGTCTGATCTGGATCCTCCTCTCTCATCCTTCTTCCTGTCTTTTCTGCCCTTCACCTGCCCATCTCCCCTCTTTGCCCCACCTCCCCTCCCTCCCTCCCTCCTCCCATCTTCCTCCACCACTCCTCTTTTGACTCAGACGTACTGGGTAGGTATGCTCTCCCCTCCCTCTCCTCCTCACTGTATTCACCATCGGCTCATACATCGTTTGTCTGCCTGTCTGCTTGCCTGTCAGTTTCTCTGTTCCTCATACTTCTGTGTGACAGCCTGTAGCCTCTAACAAAGAGGAAACGTTTACGAAACCAGAGCGGGAAACCTGCTCCGGACTACGAGCAGGAACGAGCGAACGTGGAAGCCGATGCTTCCCCCTGTGACCTGAGCATACAGCCATCCATATATTCGATGTGTGCAATCAAACCCAAGGACGGGCTCTATAGAAGCTGGACCTGTCCTCGTGATCTCTGTCCAGTCACTGCAGCAGAGCGAGTTTCTCCCTGCAGTCAAATCCAAATTTGCAAAAGTCCAAGTCTCCTTTGAGGTTAATGGAAACCTTGCCTGCTATTTCTTCATACCAGTTAAAGTTCACGCTTCTTATCGCTCTGCAGAGGTTGTTTTTTTTTGCCTCCAGCTTTAATTCTCCATCCCTCAGCCCTCTGGAGGCTGCTAAATTGCGTGCAGGCCCCGTCTCTCTGCAGATTGCCTCGCCCCCGTTATCTCCCTCCGCCGCTGGCTTGGCAGCTCGCAGGCGCTGAGGTCTGACCAGACAGGAGAGGAACACTCTGGTTTTCGGTTTTAATCTCGCTCCTTACACATCAACAGGCTGATTAAAAAAATAAAGGGGGGAGGGGGGGCTGTGCTCGAAATGCTAAATAACAAGCTGTTCTAGTTATAGTTGTTGAGGAACAATGTAAACAGAACACCCAAGCAGTCCAGAGTCGAGTGGTTCACCTGATAGAATAATTACTGCTGCGCCTGTCGGCACTAACAGAAACTAATGTTCCACTTAATTTGCCTGATGAGGGTGTTTTTTTTTTTGTTGTTGTGTTTTTTTTTTGTTTTTTTTATTTACATGGTGAGAAGTTGTGCCCTTATTATTAGGTATTAGTGCCACAGGCATCTCATTCTTAAGTGCCTGCCTCCTCCACAGCTCTGAAATGAAACACATCAGATGCACGTTGGGAGGCTGCGACAGAATGAGGATGCTGCACTGCTCCATTTAGCTGTGCATAAATGGAACTTAAACTGTGATCCGATCTAATTCATACGCTTGGAACTGTTTCTCCTAAAACTCGGACATGCATGTTGAAGTACTAACACGTACAGACTGAAGGAAACACGGCCGACGCTCGGTGCTGTGTCTCCTCAGGCCCAGATGTGGCTCACATTAGCGGTTTGGTGTCTCGCCGTATGTGTTTACGTGTCTCTCCTGTGTCCCGGGCCTTCAGCGGAGGTGCAGAGTGAGATCGAGCGTATCTTTGAGCTGGCCCGAACCCTCCAGCTGGTCGCTCTGGATGCCGACACCATCAACCACCCCTCTCAGCTGGCAAAGACGTCCCTGGCTCCCATCATCGTCTACATCAAAATAGCCTCACCTAAGGTACGCCTTCTATTCATATATTTGGGATTTTCTCCTGTAAAACACCCTGCGATGTGTTTCTGTACTGTAGTTGAGTTTGTTTGGCTGCACTGTAAACAGACACCAGCTGCTCATCTGTTGTTTGTCTCAGATATTTGCTGCCACTGAAACCATCAGCAACCAAAATATGAAACTAGTCAGGATGTCGACTTCTGTGTCATAAACTAACAAAAGTATTTAAGTCTTGGAACCAAAAGTAAAATTCATAAAGTTTAAGATTTGAATTGTTGACATCAGTGTTTTCTAGTTTGACCACCATTTTGAAGCCTCGAGTGGCTTCACAGGCGTCGCCATCTTGTTTTTTTTTGGAGCCGTAAGTGAAGTTTGTTCCACAAAGATCTCTGATAAATCAGCAGAGAAGTCGTGGCACACGTGACGCTTCTAGAGCCCCAAAACTCTACTGAGAGCCTTTTTGTTAAAGTGTGTTCTGTTTTTCTTTCTCTTTAATTATTTCTTTCCTTTTTCTATGATAAAATAACAAAAGTAGACGAGCGTATTCACACGAACAGCTGTCTCCTTTCAGGTCCTCCAGAGGCTCATCAAATCTCGGGGGAAGTCCCAGGCCAAACACCTAAATGTGCAGATGGTGGCGGCAGACAAGCTGGCCCAGTGCCCCCCCGTGAGTTTGGCTTTGAGTAATAAAGAAAAGCTCCAAGTTCTAACAGGAATAAAAAGATAACGGTGGTTTTCTGTGTGCAGGAACTGTTTGACATCATCCTGGATGAGAACCAGCTGGAGGACGCCTGCGAGCACCTGGCTGACTACCTGGAGGCGTACTGGAAGGCGACACACCCCCCGAGCAGCAACCCCCCCAACCCTCTGCTGAACCGCACCATGGCCACGGCAGCCCTGGCCGCCTCCCCCGAGCCCGTCTCCAACCTGCAGGTACAGGTGCTCACCTCCCTGCGCAGGAACATGGATCTGTGGCCTGACATGGTCGGTGCTGTAGCCAATGAGGGGAAAGAGGAAGAGCACGCTCTCTGAAGGCCAGCACGGGGGTGGGGGGGGACTCCGGCAACTCAACCCTGACCCCGACCCAGCAGCGTGCTGTCTTTACCCTGAAGGAAACGTGCATTAAACCCCCGTCCGTGCTGTATATAGAAACACATTCACACAAACACACCTGTGACACATAAATCTCACCAGGAGCCACATGAGCTGCTCGTTTAAAAACACCCACCAGTCAAATCTGGATCCAGTCAGGGTCGACTCCCCAGCCCTGGTTCCTTCCACCCAATCCACACTGGACTGAACGAATAACCCATAAGGCCCTTGGACCCCCTCCCCATTTCTCTGTAATCCAGAGTAAGATGATATCCGCTGCCCCCGTCCCTCCCTCTGCAGCTCCGTGGCACCTTTTCCTCTCTGGGAGGCTGAATCCAGTCGGCTGTCCTCCTCCGTGTTGCCATGGCACCGCCCCTGAAAACAGCAAGTCATGTCCGCCTCTTCACACGGCAGCGCTCGGTGTGGTGGAGGCTGCTGCTAACGCTGCGTCCACTTTAGTCTCTGTGGACTCGTTCTAACAGCAAAGCCCTGATCGTCTCTCATCTTAACTAATTAACCACTGGTGATGAGCTGCATGCTGTCGTTTGTGTCTCTGGCAGAAACGTGCTTTTAATCTCCTTCTAGCATTTCTACTGAGGCGGCACGAGAAAAGCATTTCAGTGTTTCCTACTGTGTGCAGGACAGACGTCTCGTGCTGTGGAGAGAGAGAGAGAGAGCACAGAATTAATCACATCATGATTCAGTGAGATTTCTGCTGTTCTCTGCCCTGCGGTCAGGTGGCCAGTAGGTGGCGCTGATCTTCAGTCTGCTTCTTCAATAACTGCCTGTTTGTGTTTGCAGGAAGGGTTTAAGATGGATGATTAACAGAACTAACTACTTACTGTGTGTGTGTGTGTGTGTGTGTGTGTGTGTGTGTGTGTGTGTGTGTGTGTGTGTGTGTGTGTGTCTGTGTGTGTGTGTGTGTGTGTGTGTGTGTGTGTGTGTGTGTGTGTGTGTGTGTGTGTGTGTGTGTGTGTGTGTGTGTGTGTGTCTGTGTGTGTGTGTCTGTGTCTGTGTCTGAAGCACAGGTCTGTTGTTGTGCTGTCCTCTAACACTCACTGACGGTCTGGTTTTGCTCTGCTGTTTGTGTCTCTGCATGGTTTCTGTGTGCCGTGGCGTGCCCGTGCCCGTGCCCGTGGCCGTGGCGTGCTGCAGGGGCCGTACCTGGTGCACGGTGAGCAGAAGCGGGACGGGGCTCTGACCGAGTGCGGTGGGAGCGGCCCCCTGCACGACTATCAGACAGACCTGGGAGGAAAAGCTCAGCAGCAGCAGCAGCAGCAGGCGTACATGCGCTCTTCTCGTGGTCAGCTCCGGGGGGGGAGCGGGCGGGGGCTGTCACGGCAAGACACCTTCGACTCCGAGACCCAGGGCAGCCGAGACTCCGCCTACACCGAGGCCGGCGACTCCTGCATGGACATTGAGACCGACCCCTACGAAGAGCCCGAGCCGTACCGAGGCGGCGGGGGCAGCCGCCTCCACCTGGCGCAGCACCACGGCAGACAGGCGTCCTGGGAAGACGAGGGCGCCGAGCCGGACCAGGAGAACCTGAACCACCCCCCGATGCCGAGCCAGACGCAGCCGCACGGACGAGCCAAGCTGAGGGAGCGTTACTGCCAGGACCCCGTGGACACGGGGGCCAACATGAGCCGCAACAAGAACCAGGACGACTGGGGGAGGGACGTCTACATCCGCTGAACACACATGACGGGGCGAGGAAGCTACAGGACGGACTGGAGGGGGGGTTCAGGCTTTGGGCTCGGGGCCACGCCAGTCAGGCCAACAAACCAATCTGTTTACATCCCAGTACAATGTAAAGAAACAGCGACTGCCAGACGCCATCTCATCTCCTTCTTCTTGCAATTCAATTTATTTCTGTTAGAAAACTACTATTGGTCTCTTTTTGTCTCCTGTGTTGATTCTGCATGAATATCATGGATTTCTAACCTGACAGCACGAGGACAGTAACTGTTCTGATTGTGAATCGGTGATTGTGATCCTCTGGTTGTACAGTTGAAGGCCGGTAGGCTGTAGTCCGTCTCGTCTGTCCGTCCTCTGCCGTCTCAAACAGGGTCTCGTGTCTCCGTCCCCATGTGCAGCGTCAGGGTCTTTCTGTTCCTTAAACTCACGCTCAGTGCTTCTGGATGTCAGGGTTTCCCGGTGCTGATGTCCAGACGCTCTGAGCCTCTCACCTTTCTGATCACCCAGACCTTAAGAAGCTGGTGGAGAAGCTGCCATACTTTAACACAACGATATATCGATGTTACTACGCTCGTGTCGGCTCGAACACAGAGCGCTCTCCAAAGATGTTTACTTCCTCCCTGACCCGGTTCACCAGTCTGACCCGGTCCTCCCGTTTCCGCTGGGTGCACGTGGCGCCCGCAGAATCCATTTGTTTTCTAACGCCGTGCAGATTCACAGCAGGTCGTCGTTTTGTGAATGAAGTGTCCTGCCTTAGTCACTCCCACCTTAAAAACACCCTTATTTCAAGAAAACTCCAATCACAAGTGCCGGAATGTCTCGCCAAGCCATGTCCACCGCTGCCACGGCGGGACGTCTTAACGCTCGTTTTCACACCCTCCGCCTGTGCCGCCGCAGCATGCCGCTCCACTCCTTTTCTTTGCTCCTGCTTCGTCGTCTGGTTTTCAGGGCTAATGCTTATAGAAAAGTTACTGTGTGTGAAAGTGAGAGTGTGTGTGTGTGAGAGTGTGTGAGTGTGTGTGTGTGTGTGTGTGTGTGTGTGTGTGGTCAATCACTCCCAACGCTCTCTCTCTTCCTGCTCCTGATTTCTGACTGAATTAGTGTTTTACCTGTGGACTTTTTTTTTTTTTTTTTTTTAAATTTTAACTCTTCGGTGGTCGTGAGGTCGTGAGAGGAGTTCCCGGTCGGTTGGGTGGGGGTGTGGAAGTGTGTGTGTGTGTGTTGGGGGGAGGGGGGGGCAGGATCAGCTTTGGTCTTTAACAGAGAATCCATGAATGTGTTTGGCGGGCTGCCTCGGCCCGCCCGTCTTCAGTTGAATAAATAAATATTAAATAATGATCAGTAAATAATGTTATTGTTGCGTTAAAGCAAATTGTTCAGAATATGAAATAACATGTATCATTGGTGCCTGATTGTAGCTACATTTTGCTTTTTCTGCCTTTTCATTTTTAATCTGTGGACAAATTCGTATTTTAATTAAAAATTTAATCAGAAAGCGCCTCTGTGTTGCTCACTTGATGTGGAGAGATGTGATTATCAGTGATATGTTAGGCTGTTTACACCGGTCATAAAGCATCAGGTCAGCGGGGGGGTGACTCAATGGTTTAGTTACAGATAGATTACATGTTCCAGTGTCTATTTACACCTGCTGCAGTCACACAGTGTAGATGAGGATAAATGTGGTGGTTGGATGGTTCAAGTGTTTGAATCTTACGTGAGGCAAATAGTATATTTCATTGATCTGTTCGTTTATATACTTCAGTGTCAGACTGGTTAGGTTTAGGAAAGGATCCTAGTTACAAACAGAAATCTAACAGACCGGTACGTTAAACACAGAATATGAGCTTTCCAACATACATCTGGGTGCAAATAGCATCGTCATGAATGTATTTGTAGGCTAAGTTAACATATATTTTATTTTTCTTCTATCATCATCAGTTTTTGGCAGCAGGTTGGTTATGTTTAGGCACCAAACCAAAGATGACGGTTTGGGCTAAAATGATCAAATGAAAACAAATATAAAAGGCAGGTACATTAAACACAAAATATCTTCTTTCCAACACACAGCCGGGTGTAAAGAGCATCTGACCTTCAGTGTCTCTCAGGACATATGAAGACCTTTCCTCTCTGAGGGAACCAGGTAACACTGAGGAGTAAATGTTTCTTCTCCATCAGCTCAGACTGCATCCTCATCGTGCAGCAAACATGTCTGAGCGTCACCTGACCGTGACTTCAGGCGCTTCGATGGGTGTAAAAGTGCCAACAGGAACCCAGCTGTGAGCCTCCATCACGCCACTGTTTCCTCTCTGGGTCTGCAGGAACCAAACATGCCCGTGTAACGTCAGCAAGACCTGTCGGTCACACAGGAAACATGATGCTGAAAGCAGGATGTGGTTTCTGGTCCTCACATCTGCAGCTCGCTGGCTCTGCAGACGGTTTTTCTGCCTGAAACCCAAACGTGAGCCTGTTGTTAACAAGGCGTGATGTGGAGAGAACTCACAGCGAGGTTTCATCCTTTTCCTTCAGTAGAAGCTCAAACATATTCTCAAATATACTCAAGTATCAGCAGAATGTGTCACATCATTACATATATATGATTTCTCTATTATTATTAACGTGTTGTGGAAATTTCTAGGAGATGAAATCTGCTGCATGGAGTTCTTGTGCACATTTATTTTTGCAAAAAGGATCAGCTGTTACAGAGACAGTCACGCAGTATAACAGTTCTGAACGGAGCTCCCAGAGCTTCTCTTTGTGTTGGTTTTTATGGGGTGAGGACAGTGGGGGTTCACCTGTAGGCTTGGGGGTTGGCCTGTAGACCTGAGATATGCAAGACAATACACGTCCTGTTGATCAGACGTTACTTTAACACCCCTTTGTTCCATACCAAATGTTTTAACACCTCTTATTGACATCAAGAATATTACATCAAACAAAACCTATCTCAGGCGGATTTAAGGTTTGTCATCATAAAGTATTCATGAGAAAATAATGCTGACTTTCTGGGGTATGGGCACATTTTGCAAAGAGTTGGGGGGTGTGATGAAGTCCATGCAGCCTAGGCTGTTCACACAAATTCCATCGGAGTCCACGTCCGTGTTCCACCGTTGTCCAATGTGGGCAGATCGAGTCTACTCGTGTTTGTGTATTGTCTGGATTGTGTATGTGCGTTATGTGTTTCGCTGTTGGGAAGAATCAACGCAGCCTCGACTCGTGGGAGAGCGAGTGTTCACTCCTGTGCGTCCTCTTGTGGTTTCATGTTGGTGCCCAGGAGGAGAGATGTCCTCAGGTGGAGTTGGGACCTTTCTGCAGAGGCTAGCGTGGATCCAGGTGACTCTTTTGGAGATCTTTATGGCCGTGTGTGTGGTTAGGAGGATCTGGAACAGACCTTGCCAACGTTAGTGGCGTTGTTGGAAGTTCTTGATGACCACCTGGTCTCCAGGCTTGAAATGATGCAGCGTGTGACCAGCAGGTTGGGGCAGGGCCGTCTCCACCTGCTGTGAGATCTCAGACCATATTTCTTTTGTGCGTTCAATGTGGTCCATCATGATGTGTTCAAAAGAGCCATCAGGTAGAGCACATATGTCAAACTCAAGGCCTGCGGACCACATCCGGCCCACGATACAATTATATCCGGCCCGCGAGATAATGTCATGTGACTATTAAGAACGGCCCGTCGGTAAACAGCACTCCCACCTCTAATACTACAAATCCCACAATGCACTGAACAGTAGTAGTAGTACTAGTCAGGACCCGTGCAGCAGCCCCTCCTCCCGCAGGTATAATGACACACCGATCAGCGGATCAATGCATCGATCAGTGCTGTTATAGCGACACTTATGGAGCGTTTCCACTAGAACCTACTCAGCTGTACTCGGAGTAGGTACTAGTGGAAACGAGCCATTAAGCTAGAACCCCCCCAAAATAAATGGCTAAAGGAAAAGTGGACTTTGAAAACAGAGACTTTCTCAGCAGGTGGGGGGGCGGAGTTTTACCTGTTTGTCGATATCAGAGGTGAACCTGTGTGTCTTGTTTGTGGAGCTGATGTGGCCATAATTAAAGAATATAAATATAAGACGACACTATGAGACAAAACATCAGGATAGTACAGAAAATAAAAAAATTATTTAAAATTCTATTTATTTTATTGAGGAAAAGTTGTTGAAGTTTGGCTGTTTACATTCATATTTCTGGATTAAAAAATATATTATATTATTATATTATATTATATACTATAATAAAAGAGTCACTATTAGAGTCTTCACTAAATGTTGAGCCAGTTTGGCCCACGACTTAGACCGTGTTTTAAATTTTGGCCCTTTCTTTGATTGAGTTTGACCCCCCTGAGGTGGAGGATGTGCAGCCTGTGGATTTGGTTTTGTACGGCCTGTGTTGTGAGTGGCACAGGTCATACATTTTTCACAAAATTTAGTGAACCAAGACTGTAATTTGATCCAACATGGTCAGAACCATGTGTCAAACGGGCATAATGAGGAAAGAAATATTTGGCTAGGTATGGCCTGCTGTCAGGGCCGATCCATACACCTGTGGGGGAAACATAAGCATTGCATTTGCGCCACAATGCCCTTTCATCTCCAGTGACAAACTGCTGTATGGAGAGAAGTGGATCATCAGTCAAGAGGGAGAGAAACAAAAAGTGTCAGAAGGTGAGATGGAGGGGAAACTTCCACTGTTCTTTGCAGCAACCTTAGCAGCTGCATCTGCACGAGCGTTGCCTGTGGAAATAGGGTCAGAGTGATACCGTAGCCATCGAGCAGCAGAGAGGTGAGATGTTTTCTGCTCGAGGAGTTTACATACAGAGTGAGGAGCAGACAGGGTGAGAGGAGCATAAAACACAATATCCTGTGATGCCTTCTCAGCTGCTGCAACAGCCTGAAGACAGTGAGGGGGTGCTGCAGCCACAGGGTCAAGTTTAGCAGAGAAATACGCCACAGGGCGCAGTTTCCCTCCATGGTCCTGCAAAAGCACAGAAGTCATGCAACTAGACTAGAGTAGTCGGCTGTCGGCTTTGTCAGTCCAGGTCAGGGGCGCATGCTCGTGGGGAAGGCCTGTCGTGAGCTCACGGAGTGGTTTATCCATAAAAGCAAAGTTTGGAATGAATGTGCGACAGTAAGAACACATTCAGGACATAATTTGATTTTTAGTCTGTGGTTTGGGAAGCCTGCGAATGGCTTCAGTTCTTTTTTGAGAGAGAGATTTTACCCTGTGGAGAAATAACGTGTCCTAGAAATGTTACTTCTTGTTTCACAAATTTAAGTTTTGATTGGCTAGCTTTGTGGTCCCTTTCAGCTGGTGTGTGACCTGTGGTTGTGTCCTGTGTGTGTGTGACCTGTGTGTGTGTGACCTGTGTGTGTGTGTGACCTGTGTGTGTGTGACCTGTGTGTGTGTGTGACCTGTGTGTGTGTGACCTGTGTGTGTGTGTGTGACCTGTGTGTGTGTGACCTGTGTGTGTGTGTGTGACCTGTGGTTGTGACCTGTGTGTCTGTGTGTGTGTGTGTGTGTGTGTGTGTGTGACCTGTGGTTGTGACCTGTGGGTGTGACCTGTGTGTGTGTGTGTGTGTGTGTGTGTGTGTGTGTGTGTGTGTGTGTGTGTGTGTGTGTGTGTATGTGTGACCTGTGGTTGTGACCTGTGTGTGTGTGTGACCTGTGGTTGTGACCTGTGTGTGTGTGTGTGTGTGTGTGTGTGTGACCTGTGGGTGTGACCTGTGTGTGTGTGTGTGTGTGTGTGTGTGTGACCTGTGGTTGTGACCTGTGTGTGTGACCTGTGTGTGTGACCTGTGTGTGTGTGTGTGACCTGTGGTTGTGACCTGTGTGTGTGCGTGTGACCTGTGGTTGTGACCTGTGTGTGTGACCTGTGTGTGTGTGTGTGTGTGTGTGACCTGTGGTTGTGACCTGTGTGTGTGACCTGTGTGTGTGTGTGTGACCTGTGGTTGTGACCTGTGTGTGTGCGTGTGACCTGTGGTTGTGACCTGTGTGTGTGACCTGTGTGTGTGTGTGTGACCTGTGGTTGTGACCTGTGTGTGTGTGTGTGACCTGTGGTTGTGACCTGTGTGTGTGTGTGTGACCTGTGTGTGTGACCTGTGGTTGTGACCTGTGTGTGTGTGTGTGACCTGTGGTTGTGACCTGTGTGTGTGACCTGTGTGTGTGTGTGTGTGTGACCTGTGTGTGTGTGTGTGTGTGTGTGTGTGTGTGTGTGTGTGTGTGTGTGTGTGTATGTGTGACCTGTGGTTGTGACCTGTGTGTGTGTGTGACCTGTGGTTGTGACCTGTGTGTGTGTGTGTGTGTGTGTGACCTGTGGTTGTGACCTGTGTGTCTGTGTGTGTGTGTGGTTGTGACCTGTGTGTGTGTGTGTGTGTGTGTGTGTGACCTGTCTCTGTGGCTCGTCTGATTCTGGAACTCCTCCCTCTCCACTGGCGCTCGTATATCTTCTAAATCTTTTACAGAAACGTTCCTTCTCCATCCTTCTCTCGCTGCTCCAATCTTTCCCACAGTTCCTTCAGTTCGTTCATACTAAGAACCATATTCTGGGAACCCATATTTCTGTATTTCCATACAGACAAACATGTCAAACCTTTTCCTCTTTTTTCTTTTTTCTCTCCTCTCTCATGACATCCACAGTCGGTCCTTCCCTTACTCCCCGTTCCAAATGTGGAGGTTGTGCACAACTATTACAATACAGACGTCTCTGTTAGGATCACTTCGTTTACGCTACAAGCGATAAAAAGCTGATTGATTGTGGATCTCATGAGAAACAAACTTGTTACGCCAAATTACAACCCAAACTGGGGGTTGGCCTGTAGACCTGAAATATGCAAGACAATACACGTCCTGTTGATCAGACCAGCTGATCTCTCCGTGATAATCATCATGATTCAGAGGCTGAATGTAGGTTTTATTAATTAAATCCTAAATCTGTTTGCTAGCCAGTAACTGTGGGTGTTGAATAAATCTAGTGGTGTCATTTTACCTCTGAAATGCGAAGTAGGCGAATAAAGCGCCATCTAAGTGAGTGGAAATACTCACAGAAAGTGTTGCTCTTAAATCCACCTCAGATTATGTGGGTGTTTTACACCTGTTACACTTTTACAGCTTTGCAGAGCAAAAACAGTGAAACAGTAAAACTCCAGTAAAATTGGACATAAATGCAGAATTTTAAAGTAACAAAACAAGATCACATGTTCTGTTTTTTATTCTGCGTCGTTTTGTTTTATTTTGGGGGAGAATCCAGTCGTCTGGGGAAATATTAGATATTTTAAATTTAATTATTATTATTATTATTATTATTATTATTATTATTATTACCATTGTAGTTGTTATAATCATTATTAGAGGGGAAAAGGGAACTTGGTTTCTTGGAAACTCGGTGGAAACTTGTGGGGATTCCTCCTCTTCTTCACACCCAGTTTTGCTTTCTGTTGATACCAAACAGGAAGTAGACCAGTTCCACTTCCTGTCTTCCATATATGGTTCGCCCATGCGTGCGTGTCATCAGTTACGTCATCAGTTCTGCTGCCGTCACGTCACAGAGGACACGCCTGTGCCGTGTGATGCCTTCAGGTGCTCCTCACCGACTCCGACTTCTGAACATCAGGGCTCAGGTTTCAGCCGTCGGCCTGTTCAGGTGCCTCCATGTCCTCTGATCATTATATCCAGTCTGTACACAGCCTGTGTGTCTGTCTGTGTGTACAGACTGGTTTGTATCAGCAGCTACATTTTAAGATCAGGGATGTTTTGAGCATATTAACAACAAGTGTCACTACAGAAGCTTCTGTGTATCATTAAATCTCACATTACTCCTTTACTGGTTTAAACAAACTTTCAGCAGCACAAAAAAAAGTGTTGTTGTTATCTGTGTATTTCAGGGCCTGAAGGTTTCACTTCTACTTCTTGTTTCTTTGTCCCAAAAGAAACAGCTGAGCCTACTTATAAAGATGTTTATCAGTTTTACCACTTATGATTAACATAGCCTCCATAAATATCACATATAACCTCTACATTTATTCCCATTTTCTCAAGATGGCGAACAGGAATAAATAGACATTGACCGTCTATGATTGTGTTGTCTGTGGTGTGAGGTTAATAATCTCTGTTAGAACTGTTTCTATTATTTTGTCCACCCCATCCAATACAAATCAATGAACTTCAGCTAAATGACACAATAATGCAAAACAGTTGAACAAACTACAGCCAGATCTCTAAATCTGCTGCGTCAGTTTGAGCTGCGAGTGTGTCCACATGCCTAATTCACACATTTCCCACAGCACCATGAACGCACCGTTACTATGCTCCTCCCTTTAACTGTCCTCACAAGAGCTGAAGGGGGTCAGGAGTGTGTGACAGTCAGCTGCCGGCTCACACACACATACACACACCTGTCGGACATGGGCTTCCTCCTGACGAAGATGATGGCTGTGTTTGGTGACAGAGGTAAGAGGAACCTCCACTCAGAGTTTATCCAGACCTGTTTAACAGTCTCTAAAACTAAAAATATATGAAATATCAAATGTATAGTATAAAGAATATGTAGAATCTATGAAATAAAAAGAAACCGCTGCTTCATGAAGCCCCTCAGAAATAAAAACATGTTTTCTCACACTAGTTTGAGTTTTTCATTCTGACTGACTGACACTAAACCTAACAGCCTCACGGTCAGTCAGCAGAAGTGACCTGAACGCACCGTCCCTCTGTCAATCTTATCTGCACTCAAACTTATGTAACTGAAGATAAGGATGTGTTCAAATACCCACAAATCCAGTTTGTACTCTTCAGTTTCAGTGTGTTTTTTTTCACCCCCCCCCCCCCCTGCAGAGCACAAAGTCATCATTGTGGGTTTGGACAACGCCGGGAAGACGACCATCCTCTACCAGTTGTGAGTGACTCTCTGAGGCCTCTTCAGGGTCACGTGACTGTAAAACCTGCCTGGTGTGTGTGTGTGTGTGTGTGTGTGTGTAACCTTCTGACATATGTGAAATGTTTTTACCCCCCCCCCTCCACACACACACAGCCTGACCAAGGAGGCCGTCCACACGTCGCCGACCATCGGCAGCAACGTGGAGGAGATCACCGTGAGGAGGACACACTTCCTGGTTTGGGACATCGGGGGACAGGAGAGCCTCCGGGCCAGCTGGTACTCCTACTACGGCAACACGGAGGTACAACCCCCCCACCACCACCTGTCTGTCTGACTGTCTGTCTGTCTGAAACACACCAGTCTCACCAGTGAAGTTTGTCGCTCCTCCATCCTGCAAAAAACACCAGAAAATCTCAAATTCAGCTATAAAAGCTGTTTGTTAAAAGCACCTGTAGTTTGGTATTCAAGAGCAAAGACAGTATACAGAAACACAGTATTATTATTATTATTATTATTATTATTATTATCAACCAGAGAACCAGATTAATGTTGACTGTCGTGGATGAGATCAGATTATTTAAAGGCTGCGAGTCTGTCTGATGTTAAACTGTTTTCTATTATTATATCTCGTTATATTTGGTCTGGTCGGCCCCTGAGGTACCTCAGGCCATCTATCTAAAACAGGTCAGGTCGATTTAAAAACATCCACACAAACCAGATGGTTTTCAGTCGTGTGACATCAGCTCCTCTCTCTGCTCTGGTTTAAACCGCCGCTCTCTTTCAGATCGTCATCCTGGTTGTGGACAGCACCGACCGTGAACGCCTCACGGCCACCAGAGAGGAGCTGCACCGGATGCTCTCACATGAGGTACGACTCATCAGAAAGCGCTCTGTCACAGAGTGAAACCGCTCGGGGCTGCTGCTCTCAGTCAGGTGTCAGTGACGAGCAGGTAACAAACCTGTGACACCGTCAGGAAGTTTCAGAGCGTCAGAGCGGGTCCTGCTGCTGTCAGCTCTCTGGAAACACCGAGAGGGAGTCTGACATGAAGACATAACGTTTGTGATAAGAAGGTGATATTTAAATGAAGATTGATTGATTGGACAAGCTTTAGAATAAAGAGCCACTGATGCATGCAGCGAGCACAAACTGCAGGCCCACCCAGGTGCATGCTGGTCCGACACCTGCCGGCCGACCAACAAACATAATGGAAGTAGATAATAACCAGCACCCGTCCTCTCCCGTCTGAACGCAGGACCTGCAGAAGGCCGCCGTCCTCATTTTGGCCAACAAGCAGGACGTGAAGGGCTCCATGACGGCGGCGGAGATCTGCCAGAGCCTGACGCTGGACTCCATCACCACACAGCCCTGGCACATCCAGGCCTGCTGCGCCCTGACGGGGGAGGGGTGAGTACAGGGGGGTACATGGGGGTACAGGGGGGTACATGGGGGTACAGGGAGTACAGGGGGGTGCAGGGGGGTGCAGGGGGGTACATGGGGGTACAGGGGGGTACATGGGAGTACAGGGAGTACAGGGGGGTGCAGGGGGGTACATGGGGGTACATGGGAGTACAGGGGAGTACAGGGGGGTACAGGGAGTACAGGGGGGTACAGGGAGTACAGGGGGGTACAGGGGAGTACAGGGGGGTACATGGGAGTACAGGGGGGTACAGGGAGTACAGGGGGGTACAGGGGGGTACATGGGAGTACAGGGGGGTACAGGGAGTACAGGGGGGTACAGGGGAGTACAGGGGGGTACATGGGAGTACAGGGGCGTACAGGGGGGTACATGGGAGTACAGGGGGGTACAGGGGAGTACAGGGGGGTGCAGGGTGGTACAGGGAGTACAGGGGGTACAGGGGGGTACAGGGAGTACAGGGGGGTGCAGGGGGGTACAGGGAGTACAGGGGGTACAGGGGGGTACAGGGGGTACAGGGGGGTACAGGGGAGTACAGGGGGGTACAGGGGAGTACAGAGGAGTACAGGGAGTACAGGGGGGTACAGGGGAGTACAGGGAGTACAGGGGGTACAGGGGGGTACAGGGGGGTACAGGGGAGTACAGGGGGGTACAGGGGACTACAGGGGGGTACAGGGGACTACAGGGGGGTACAGGTGGGTACAGGGGGGTACAGGGGAGTACAGGGGGCTACAGGGGGGTACAGGGGACTACAGGGGGGTACAGGGGGTACAGGGGGGGTGCAGGGGGGTAAACCGGGGAACCCTCAGCCTGCTGTGGTGACTGTAGTGACTCTTCAGATTCAGATTTGACACAAAACACAAGATAAACGTAATAAATCACTTTTAAACCAGATATTTCTCCCCCTGAACCATGATGTCATCACTTCCTGTCTCCTCAGACTTCCTGCCAGTCTGGACTGGATGAAATCGCAGGTCGTCACGAACTAGAGGACGCTGCAGCAGGCCGAGATAGTGACAGCGTTCCTGTGACGGAGCCTCAGCACCCACAGAGTCCAACCCCCCCACACCAGCTCTGACAGAGTCCAGAATCTGGGGGGGTGAGCAGAGCCAAGACCTGATCTGGATCTGACCTGGAGAGCTGCACCATGTTTCTGTAACACATGGTCCCAGAACAGATTTATCACACAGAGACCAGGATCCTCAGACCTGATAGAGACCTGGATCCTCAGACCTGATAGAGACCAAGATCCTCAGACCAGGATCCTCAGACCTGATAGAGACCAGGATCCTCAGACCTGATAGAGACCTGGATCCTCAGACCTGATAGAGACCAAGATCCTCAGACCAGGATCCTCAGACCTGATAGAGACCTGGATCCTCAGACCTGATAGAGACCAGGGTCCTCAGACCAGGATCCTCAGACCTGATAGAGACCTGGATCCTCAGACCAGGATCCTCAGACCTGATAGAGACCTGGATCCTCAGACCAGGATCCTCAGACCTGATAGTCTGCCTGCTGAACCTGAAACAATAGACTTTAAGGACACCCACATACCTTGTTTTAGACTTTGTTTTATTATTTATTTATCTTTATCTTATGTGTGTTTCTATTCTTATTGTTTCACTTTGTGTGTTTTTTATATTTATTTCTATGTTATTGTTTCAGTCTGGAACATTTCACTGCTCATTATACTGTGTATAACTGTGTGTGTGACAAATAAAGAATCTTGAATTTTGAATCTTGAATCTTGAATCTTGAATCTTGAATCTTGAAGACCAGATAAAGACCTGGATCCTCAGACCAGATAGAGACCTGGATCCTCAGACCAGGATCTTGTGGCCTGTAGAGAGACCCGTTATGATCATGCACACACAGACATGAACCACCTGTTTTTGAATGTTTCCTGAATCAGACCGAGATGAATGAAGCAACATTCCTGTGAAGTAACTCAGAGCAGAACAACAGTGTGTGTGTGTGTGTGTGTGTGTGTGTGTGTGTGTGTGTGTGTGTGTGTGTTTTCTGTCCTGCAGCTATGATATTCTTAGTTTCTGCCTTTCAAAGGTGCAGCTGTGTGTGTGTGTGTTCTGGCAGCACTACAGTGGAACGATACCGTGAGCTGTGATGTGAACAGATAATAATAAATATCCCCTCCAGCAGTAAGTGACATGAGCTGGTGTGACTCTGAAAACGTCTCAGGAAGGTTTCGATGATGAAAAGCTTTCAGGGGGCATCCGGATTTGAACCGGAGACCTCTTGATCTGCAGTCAAATGCTCTACCACTGAGCTATACCCCCTCATGACAGCACAGGAGCATCCGCTGGTTATATGATGAGAGAAGCAGCCTGCTGCAGCCTTCAGAGGCTCTCTGAGCTGCTGTGAGCTTGTTTCAGCCAAACACCGTCACAAGCTGCCGGTAATCGTGTGTTTGTCCCATATTTAACAGACATGTCGGTAGTCTGACCAGCAGGGGGCGAAACCTGCCCACATGTGTGTCTGCAGACCAGGAACATGTCAGGGGCTCAGGTAGCTCAGGTCAGTCAGGGAGGGGGGTTACATGAGATGCATCTTTTTAAAAAGAAGAAATAAATAAAGAGGATTAAAGAGGAGGAGTAAAGACAAACGTTAACCTGAAGTGAAGCTGGTTTCTTACAGCTCTGCTGCACAAACCCACGACACACTGATCACTGATCAATGATCAATGATCATCACAGTGATCAGTGGTGAAGCTGCACCGCTGCCATCAAATACAGTCACAATTAAACATGAGTCCTCAGAAAAGGACCAAAACACCTTCAGCTGGTGGTTGGTGGTTAATAAAAGACTAGTTAGTGTGGTAGTTAATGTGCAGTTAGTGATGAATATAAAAATATCCATTCATTCTATGTATTGATTCCAAGACGCCGGAGCCTATCTGGTATTAAACCTGTGAGTATGTCCTCGGAGCTGCAGACGATAAAACCTGCCAGCAGTGTTTTTAAAACGTGTGGACTGATCCTTTAATGCTGTCATTGAATGTGTGTGATTTTATTAAACAGTGTGCACTGATTCCACACACACTCTTCAAACATCTTCATTAAAGAACGATGGGAACATCAGACAGTAGATCTGTGTGTTAGGATCCTGTTGGTCTCTGTCTCCCTCTACCTGCCACCTGAGCAGAGGTTACTCCAGATCACTGCACCCACACACCTGCAATTCACACACACCTGACACCAATCTCCAATCAGGCCACCCCCTCCTTCCCTGCCTACTTAAGCCCAGCCCAGATCACCACTCCCTGCCAGACTGTCTGTTGCCCTTGGTACACTTCAGGCTCCTTTCTCCAAGACTTCTTGTGGTTTTGCTCGTGTCTGCTCTCTGTCCTGGTTCTGGTTTTTGTCTCCCTCTCCCGTCTGCTCTCCTGTCTGCTCTCCCTGATCCCCCTGGTTGTCTTCCCTGGTCCCCACCCCGGTCCTGCTTCCCGCTAGCCCCTGTTCCCCGTCCTTGCTCCTGTCCGTTGGTTTAAATAAACCCATCTGTCTCATCATGGGACCTCCTGACTGCCTTTTTCTCTGTCCATGTTAGCAGATATGGATGATGGTGGCGGGGTCAGCCACAGCCACACTGGCTGTCTGTCTGTCAGTTCCACATGAAAAAACAAGGCTTTGACAGAACCGCTGAAGATCAAAGAGGTTTTCCTCTTGTTGGAGCAGAAACTAAATGTTTTGAGGCGTCGTAAACAGGATGATAACTAGTGCTGATTCCAGGCCTGGTTTGTGTCTGATTTGAGCCGGTGAGGACGGAGGGAGGCGTCACACATGCTGCTGATGGTGAAACAGCCCCCCCATGGTCCAGTCTGTGCTTCACTTTAACAGAGACAACAGGTTTTTAAAAAAGTGTGGAACCATGGCAACAGCTGCGAGGAGGAGAGGAAGGGTGTAGTTAGAAACAGGGAGGTGTGTGTAGAGAGAGAGAGAAAGAGGAGGAGGAGGAGGTTTGGTTTGGAGAAAACAGTTTGTGCAGAGAGGAGAAGAGGAGGAAGCAGAGAGGAGCTGAGACAGAGCTGAGGCTGTTTTACATTCTTCTAACTGTTGGAGGTCTTCTGCCGGCCGTCATGAGCTCCAGCTGGGTGGTGCTGCTCCTGTGTCTCTCCCAAACGGAGCTGGACAGAGTTTGGGCTCGAACAGGTGAGCTGTGTGTGTTTTCCCTCCCTCCCTCCCTCCACCTGAGCACGTGCAGGCGGCGCTCGTCTGTCCTGCAGCTTCTCCACCTTCTTCACTTCATGCTCTGATCTCTGATGTTTCTCAATCAGTCTGTTCTGGACTTAAAGGAGCAGTTCTTGTTTTTCATGCCGATGCTGCGTGTGCTGCTGCTGCTATTTAAACTCGCTATAAACCACAAAACTTCAGTAGGAATCTTTATGGAGCAGAAAATGGGCCTGCCATGCCCTTTTCATTTTACACACAAAAGCAAGTGACATAGTTTACAATAAAGTGTACAATAAAAATACCCTCTTCCACAAGCATGCAGCGGAGTCTAAACAACAACCCACAAACAGCAGGTTTAAAATTAGACGGAGACTTTCTTCCAGGAAGCTGTAGGAGGCCTTTGTGCTGCTGGAGAGGAGACACGAGAGGAGACACCTTCAATATCGATGAAGGGCGAGCTGTGGGAGGTGGACGGGTGCAGAGTGATGCAGAAATTTGACTGCTCGCTCTCTACGACCCCCCCCCCCATCAGTAATCTATCATCCGAGAGAGCTGTGATCTTAAAGACTGGTGATTCACTTCTCCTACGTTTCTTTAAAGCAGCATCAGAGGGTTTGATCGCTGTGCTTCATCAGGGGCCGGCTGTCAGCTCTGACCCTGCACGTCCTCCCTCCCTGTGCATAACCAGCTCTTATCTGCTTCGTCACTCAGCATTACAGAGCTCAGTTTTATAAATGACCGTGGTCCTGGGAGAGCCATGAGCAGCGTCAGAACCCGACTGTAAAAACACTGAGAATGAATGGTGTACCCGGCAGTGACCTCAGAGTTTGGCTCAGCAGACGGTGGGACTGTGATCCAGGGGAGCAGATAGGATGTTAACGTCTCACACTGGCTCACATGCAGTCTGACCTGTGATGGAGGAGCATGCTTGTGTTTTAGGAAAAACTAAAATGGCAGGAAGAAAAACAATTATCTGGCAGCAGCGAGCAACATGTTCTTTGATTCATGCTGTAATCTGGAACAGCGTCTGTCAAGGAAATGACTCCATGTCTCCTTCATCTATTTAGCCTGTCGGACGACGAAAAGCAAAAAAAACACCAGAATTGTGATCACTACAAGAGAAGAGAAGCCAATCAGCACACAGCTCTCCATCTCTTTACAGGACTTGATTTGTTGAAATGGACGTTTGCTGCATCTCTCAGGGATCAGACCTGTGGCTGTTGTTGAGGCTCCTCTTGCAGCTCTTCCACGGTGGTTAATTGTTGCTGTGGATGTTAGCGGCTCATTTACTGGCCACTCTGCTGGTTAACAATGTTCAGTCAAATATGCACTTTTCTAAAAACTGACCCAGTGGAATGGAGCTAAAGAGCTGCACATCTGCAGCTCAACCACACGCCTTCAGATGAACCAGACATGCTCATTGTGGGTGATGCTGGGGAGCCCATGCCAGCCCGTCCGGCCTCGACGCAGGAAGGGCGTGTTCTCCCAGACTGACCGCTCACAGAAAAAGGCCGCTGATCGCCGTGGTTTGGTAGCTGGTTGGCAGAGGTCACTTTTCTGTCCAAACATCTGCCTGCAGCTGAAACAGTTTCACCTCACGGGGTCTCAGTTACTTCTCCTCCTCAGTGCTGGCTCCAGTTACTTTTTAAACCTTTGACCCCCTGAAACTGAAGTGCACAAACCTCATCTGTGCAGCTTTCACACTCCGTCTCTGCACACTGAGGTGTGACGAAGACTGAGATGATCTATTCTCAGTCATTGTCCTCCAACCGAGGCAGCAGCCTGTTGTTTTCCTAAAAGAAGAGTGCCATCTTGTTATTGATTCACCACTCAGGTATTCTGCTGTAATCCTCCCACTGGATTTGTTTCAGGAGGGGAGTTCATGAAGAG
Organism: Pempheris klunzingeri; assembly: GCF_042242105.1. Classification (NCBI taxonomy): domain Eukaryota; kingdom Metazoa; phylum Chordata; class Actinopteri; order Acropomatiformes; family Pempheridae; genus Pempheris; species Pempheris klunzingeri. The sequence goes on along the minus strand of NC_092028.1, from coordinate 21,765,877 downwards.
AAAAGTGTGCACTGCTGGACCGTGGAGAAACTGTTCCACTGCAACTTTTTATTAACTTAACTTCAACGTCAAACCATCGTTTGAATCATTTAAATCATAAAGTTAAGTAGTTATCTAAAGATTACTGACTTTAAGGTTTCAGAAGCATCCGAAAGATTGAAGTTCTTTCAATAAGGAAAGAGAAAATCTGAGGAGTTCAAGTATTAAAGAGAGAGAGAGAGTTTTCAGTCTGCTAACACTTGTTTTATTATATTTGATATTTTGAATGATCTGAATGGAAATGATTGAGTGGAGACGAGACATTACAGGCCCCCCCCCCCCAGCTTGTTTAAACATCACCCCTCCTCTTACCTCATAGATGCCGTAACAGGGCGGACCCAGAGCTCAACAATCACACGTCTAGATTTAATATATGAGCTGCCACGAATGCATTGACGCAGCACTTAATTGAATCAAAGGGTGGAGAGCAACACCCAGGAACAAACCCAGCGAGCTCCCTATGAGCTCAGGACGGTTGGGGTGTAGGAACTTGTTAAATGACACTGATGTCTTCCACAGACATCAGTGTGACAACAGAGGGGTGTTTCCAGCAGCCCCCCACAGTCTGAGCTCTGGGGGGGGACCAACAGGCTCCTGCTCCCCTCACACACACACAGAAAAGCAGCCGTCAAACCAGCGTCTGCTGACGTTTCACTGGCATCAGACGAGCTGCTGCCAACCACAGGAGCTCATCCAGAAGCTACATATGTCAGATTTCATCCTCTGCACTCGGCTCTCTTGTTGATTATCCAGTTTTCTTGTTGAGGGAAACGAGCTGTGGCTCCCTGCTTTGTGTTTAACAGTCCACATCTGCAAAACTGCAAAGAAGGATTAAGTCCTAGTCTGTAAATGTTCTCATTGACATGCTGGTAGAGAAGCAGGAAGGGTGTGGGAGGTCTGCCTGCATGGCTCTGTTGAGAACATGTGTAAAATAAGCACGGCGTCTCTTAAAGTCCATTCTGAGAACAATACGGCGAACACAGTGTGTTACAACCCGGCTCTGGCTGGAGGTGGAGTTCACGTTTCCACCCCAGTGAGCTACACCCTGGTTATTTACATGAATGTGACACGTCTTTACCCTTACCCCGCCTTTAATCAGTCTGAGGCTTTTTACAGCCAGGTTCACTGCCAAGCAGGTTTTCACATTAGCACGACTCAATTTACAAAACTGAATGAGAGAAATTAAATGCAACACGTGAGTTAAAATGAAAGAACTGCAGTAAGTGCCTATAAAAGCAAAATTATGATATTGAACAACAGATAACAGCAACAATTGGCTCCAGCCCCCCCAGCAGCTCAGCAGCTGACAATAATTCTCACAAAAACCTCTGAAAAAGATCACAAACACATATCTGCCATTTATTTATAACCTTATTTATTAACATATTTTAATCTGTGCAGTAACTGCTATGGAGGCAGTACTTATACACACATATATTGTACAGCAGCTGTGTGAGCTGAATTCTTTTAAAGCATTTTTCAAGTATTGTTTCAGGCCGTGCACCTGGATTTCTTTAGAAATATCTGTAAGTACACATATATCTGTAAAATATATATAAAGTGTGTATATATATGAAGCAAACACAGTAAAGGAACCTTGAATCAAGTGTTTGAGACCATTAAAGAAATAAAGTGTGAGCAGACAAAGTGAACCCTGATGCAGACCCACAACACTGAAGTGACCTGAGCAGGTAACAGCTCTGATCATCATCAGGTGTTCTGTGGTTCGTCAGACTTTAAGTCTCAGGTGCAGCAGGTTAGGATCGGGTCACAGGTAGAGCTAGCCCTCAGGTGACAGCATGGCTGGATGCATCTTTGTACTGAGGCACAAACCTTTAAATGTCACCTTTCACCCCTCCAGCGTCCGGACTGCCGGCCTGGTAAGTCTGGTTTCAGTGGTTCGTGTTTGGGGGGAGGTGTTACTGCTAGCGGCTGCTGTTAGAGCTAACACTAGCGGCTAACGTTAGCTGCTAGCTAGGGGGGGTATCAATACTTTCTGAAGAAAAATGAACAAAACTAAACTTCCAGTGCTTGAGACTATGAGGCCGCCCCAACACTGGACGGACAAAGATAAGATTCGCAACAAGAAGAATTCATGTGTCAAGTTGTTTAATACATTAGATTGGACGCCATGACAGATGCTGCTTCACAGGGACACCTCTGTTACCCCGTTAGCTGCTAGCTAGCGTTAGCATGGCTCTGGGAGCAGGTAGAGGTTGACACTGACGGTCATCAGGTGTTTGAGCTCGGGCTTCCTGACCGGGCCACTCGGAGGCCCGGCAGGGTCGCCCCGCTCAGTCTTACTCTGCTCAGTGGCTGATCACCCGACACGGACACACCGGGGCGGCAGAGACCAACTCTTCGCGGCAGCCGAGCTGACCGCGGCGGAAGGATCCACGGCGGGAGGATCCACGGCGTCTCCGGACGGGATAACTGAACATGGCGGAGTGATTCTCCCGGCTTTTTTGTTCGTTCGTAAACATCCCCAAACCCTCCTGTGGTTCACTGAGAGCCGGACACAAAACAGTGGACGTTACGGACAGGAGGGCTTCCGGACTTAGGGTTAGATCAAACACTCGCACCGAGGCGCGCAGCCGCGGGGTATTTATACGACTGCTGCGTGACGTCACATCCGTGTCCCGTAATGGACCTAAAAAACCCGCAAACACCAAACAATTACCGTAATTAGATTAGATAGATATATAGATATATAGATAGATAGACAGACAGATAGATAGACAGATAGATAGCGCACACACTTTTATCGGCTCTCTTATGGACACAGAGGAACTGTGATTGGAAACATTTCAGCGCAACTGTAAACTCTGAAGACTTGCTCAGAGAGGAAACTTTTTATCTGTGACTCAGAGTGGAACAGATTTGTTTTATGGAAGCCAAATATAAGTTTGACGTTTGCTGAAATTGTAGTCTCCTGTATTCAGGCTTGTCTAAAAAAGTGCTAGGCCAATGAAAACACATCCCACATCCAAAACAACGAGGGAAAATGAACATTTAGCAGATTAATCATCCATCAACCAGCTGATTCAAACTGACTCAGTGACCACTTCCTCAGATGAATGTTTCTGCAGACTTTAAGTCTCCCAGTCGGGTCATTTATCTTTGCAGGGACCAAGCTGTCCACAGGTCCACATCCAGGTCCTGAATGTATAAATGTGCCAGCAGACATCCATTTTCCAAACACAGTGTGCTGCTAAAATAAACTCGAAGCTTGAAAGAAAGTCAAGCCATCACTTAAATCCCCCAAACCGTAGAACAGGGCCTACCTACCCCAGTCTGCTTACCAAACATGGGTTACATGGTTTGACAGTTCCCTCCCAGCATCACTGAATTCTCTGTGTTGTTTTTGTCTTCAGTCAGCAGCAGCTTCACCTGACGAGGCTCAGACGGACAGTTTCCAAAGCAAACTGTAGCGTCTCATTCAGCTGATTGATCCACAGCCGTAAACATCAGATTAAGTCAGGTGTTCCTCTGTGGTGTGTGAAGCTGCTGCTCTGGTCTGCTTTCTCTTCTCTTTTATTGGTCTGAGAGGGTGGAGATGAAATGCATCATGTCATCACGTCCCATAACAACCAGCTCAACACCCTAACCTGATCTTCATTACTGTGGACAGATGATTGGCTCGGCCTGAGCTCACAGCGGCCCGACGAGTCACCCGGAGGCGCCGCTCCTCCTCTCAGAGGCTGGCGGTCTTCCTCGGGTCAGGCCAGGGTGAGCAGGGCGGTGCTGGGTGGAGGGCTGACCATCAACACCCTGCCAGACAACAGGACACGTGTGGTGGTGAGGCTGCACCACACTCACTACCATAACGGCTGGTTTGTTCCTGGTCTCTGACGTGTAGAGTCTGTTTTAGTTGGAGTTGAACACCGCCCTCTCTTGGAAGGCACGTGCTTCAGTGTATGATTTGATTGTATGACGCCCCCCCCATCTCTGCCTCTGCTCCCCTTTGTGTGTGTGACTGGAAGGAGGACTCCAGCAGGTACTACACCTGGCGTAGCTTTGGCCCAGAGGACCAGCGCACACAGGAACTCTGGGTAGACATGAGTGACGTTCGACATGGTCAAGTTAGAGTCCACGGCATCCTGTCCAATTCATACAAACAGGCTGTGGTGAGTGTCACACACACACACACACACACACACACACCTTCTTACTTTCTTTGTGAGTGATTCATAGAAATCTGAACCCGTGTTTGAATCGGCCAGGCCGTCACTGAGAAGTGGGTGACAGCTGTTACTGTTAACTAGTCAACGTCGGTCAGAGGATCCAGAATTTTTGCCTTTTCTTACATGGTCATTTACCAGAGTATGAATGAGCAATAATGGGGCCCTGAGAGAGGGGGTATAGCTCAGTGGTAGAGCGTTTGACTGCAGATCAACAGGTCCCCAGTTCAACTCTGTGTGCCCCCTACCTGGAATATCATGTTAGATGTGATTTTTCCCTTCAGGATCAAATTAAAGACTGACTCTGTGTCCCATCTGTTCATATCCTGCTGCCTGAATGAAACTCACTGATCAAGGCAGCATTAGATCAGCACCTGCTTGGTTGAATTCTGGTTTTAAATTCAGACTTCCTTAAAAAAATAAAGAAAGAAGGATGAGTTTTGCTAAAAAAAAAGTCCAAGACTGTCTTAATCAGTCAGTTTCATTTAGACACCAGCATGTGTACTGATAGGACACAGTGTTTATCTTTACCTCTTTCCTTAAGGAAAGTATTCAGGAATCAAACATAATGGTACAACATGATATTAGAGGTAGGGGGCACCCAGAGTTGAACTGGGGACCTGTTGATCTGCAGTCAAACGCTCTACCACTGAGCTATACCCCCTCTGGCAAGTGCTGCTCTTTCTGCACATCACGCTGTAAAATCCCTGTTTTAGTGACTGTAGTCTGGTGTGTGTGGAGACTAGACTTTCTCCTGTACATCCTGACCTAAAACTACAGATATAACATGTAAAGAATTGAATAGAGAGCTTGTATTCTTACGTTAACTCTTATTTCAGGTGGAATTCTGATTTTAAACTCAGGCATCATTAAAAAAAATAAAGATAGGAGGGTGAGTTAACATTAGAATCATATTTGTCATTAAGGCTCTCCACAGGGGGTATAGCTCAGTGGTAGAGCGTTTGACTGCAGATCAACAGGTCCCCAGTTCAACTCTGGGTGCCCCCTACCTGGAATATGAAGTTTAGTATGTTTCCTTCCTGAAGGAATGAATTTCATCAGTACATATCCTGGTGTTTAAATGAAAGTAACTGCTGTCTAAAATGAGGACTTTTGTCAATGGAGTCTGGTGGCTTTGAAGGTAAGATGAAGATATAAGACTGCCTCAGGTTCAGGTTGTTATTCTTATGATTGATGAATTGTTATTCTAAGTGTGTGACAGCATCATGGAAAGGATCCCTACAGAGAGAGACCTGGAAGATCCTTTTGGTTTAACCACAAACAGCCGTTATATCGCTCTCTGCACACACACACCAGACTACATTCACTAAAACAGGGATTTTACAGTGTGATGTGCAGAAAGAGCAGCAGTTGTCAGAGGGGGTATAGCTCAGTGGTAGAGCGTTTGACTGCAGATCAACAGTTCAACTCTGGGTGCCCCCTACCTGTAATATCATGTTAGATGTGTTGTCATGTCTGTCCTTGTCCTTGTTCAGCCTGAACCTGAGAATGTTATCCAGATCTTTCCAGTGGTCCAAAACAGTGTGAGAAGGTAATCTGTGTTTTCTAAAGAACACATTGGTACATGCCAAGAAGCTTTCAGCATCTTGAGCCTCTACAGTCCAACAGCTGTGTAATACTCACCATACAGAGTGCTTTACAGAAGTACGGTCCAGGTTAGATAGAGTAAGAGGCAGCCGTTCTTACATCACATCATAAATATGGCTCAGAGAACAGGTGTCTCTGGTTTATTCTGATAAAGCTGTCATCTGTCTTATCTCTCTTATCACTGCCTACAGCGGGGGCACATTTCCCTTTCTGACCCATTGATCTCCACTCTGATGTTGTGGACTGTGAGAATTAATCACGGCGTTGTGATCACAGTTAAAGGTGTTTTTTGAGTAGGAGACACCTGCTGCTGGGTCACTGCAGCAGAGTTATGTCAGACTGAGTGATGAGACACGTGTTAACCACACACAGGCCGCCTCTAAGGCCGAGGCCAAGCCTGCCAGTACAACACCTCCCTGTGTGAACATGAGAGCAGGGCGGGGGTATAGCTCAGTGGTAGAGCATTTGACTGCAGATCAAGAGGTCCCCGGTTCAAATCCGGGTGCCCCCTCTATTATTAAAAGTCAAATTATGCTCCATGTACTCAGTAAACTGTGAATTTGGTATTAATTAGATTAAACCTGTTTATATGCTGCGTTACTTCCTCATGGCGAGCTCCCTCACTATCAGTAAACAGTTATCCTCAGGAGCCGCCGGAGCCGAAAACTTCCATGCAGAGATAATAACAGGATGTGAACACGTGAAATGGATGTTTCTGGAACGGATATGATGTAAAAAAACAGTTTTACTTCATGAACATCTGTGTGAACCTTCAGGTGTGGGGTTACTGAGTGAGTCAGAGAAATGAAACCAAGCCTACTGCAGCCTTTCCCAGACCAGTCAGCATCTTTATTCTACCTCAGTGAAATACAAACCTCCTCCTCTTCCTCCTCCTCCTCCTCCTCCTCCTCCTCCTCAGACCGTGACCTCAAAACAAGAGGCTGCAATCTGTGAACTGTGGATTTAGTTTAATTGAAGCTGAGGTATGAACCTTTATTAAAGCACCTCTCTCTCTCTCTCTCTCTCTCTCTCTCTCTGTCTCTGTCTGTTCCTGTCTTCTCTCTTCGCAGAGGGTCGCCCTGTCGTTTGACTTTCCTTTTTACGGACATTACCTGAGGCAGATCACCATAGCAACAGGAGGTACTTTCTGATTTTCTAGCAGATGTCCCAGTGACCTTTGCTGCACATGTTCAGAGCAGATCAGTGTTTTCTGCGAGGTAACAAGTCACACTCAGTTCTTACATGTTTTCTCCAGGGTTTATCTTTACAGGGGACATTACTCACCGTATGCTGACCGCGACCCAGTACATCGCCCCCCTCATGGCCAATTTTGACCCCAGCTACTCCAAAGACTCCACTGTGCAGTACCTGGATAACGGTAAGAAAGCACCAGGTATGTGAACACGTCCTTGTTTCTCAGATCACGTGACTGTGTCTGTTTGTCTCCAGGTGAGGTGTTTGTGGTCCAGTGGGAGAAGGTCAGACTCCCGGGAAAAGAGTCCGAAGGAGCCTTCACATTTCAGGCTGCGCTTTACAGAACAGGAACCATCAGTTTCAGCTACCGAGACGTGAGACACGCCTCTCTCAGCAGCCTGCTCTGATTCCCTGCTGCCGCCTGCTTCAGTGACTCCTCTCTCTCTCTCTGGTTATCAGATTCCTCTGTCGTTAGACGGCATCAGTTCGGCTGAACATCCAGTGAAGGCCGGTTTGTCTGACGCCTTCATGGTCACGTCAGCTTCTACTCCAGCACCAGGTCAGCAGTCATGTTCACGTCTGTCCACTCAGACTTCAGAGGAAACCCTCAGCTGACTAACCCTGTGGTGTCTCTGACGCAGACGCCCAGCAGCGCACCATTTATGAGTACCACCGTGTTGAGATAGACATCACAAAGATCACCAGCAGCTCTGCTGTGGAGTTCTCCCCCCTGCCTAGTAAGTGATCTGCATCCATCACTGTTATCAGGAACACATCCAGGGATTCATTTCCATCCATAAGTCAGACTGACAGCAACAATAAAACTCACCTATTCTTGCTTGAATCTCCAACCAGTTTTGTAACTAGTAACTTCACACAGCAGGTGCTGGTCTAAAGCTGTCTAGACACCAGGATATGTAGAGAAGGAAAGTGTTGAGGATATCATATTAAATATGACTTTAAAGGTAGGGGGCACCCAGAGTTGAACTGGGGACCTGTTGATCTGCAGTCAAACGCTCTACCACTGAGCTATACCCCCTCTGGCAACTACTGCTCTTTCTGTACATCACACTGTAAAATCACTGTTTTAGTGAATGCAGTCTGGTGTGTGTGCAGAGAGGTGTCACACACTAAGAATAACAATTCATCAACCATAAGAATAACAACCTGAGCCTGAGGCAGTCTTATATCTTCATCTTACCTTCAAAACCACCAGACTCCATTGACAAAAGCCCTGATTTTAGACAGCAGTTACTTTCATTTAAACACCAGGATATGTACTGATGAAATTCATTCCTTCAGGAAGGAAACATATCAAACTTTATCTTCCAGGTAGGGGGCACCCAGAGTTGAACTGGGGACCTGTTGATCTGCAGTCAAACACTCTACCACTGAGCTATACCCCCTGTGGAGACTAGACTTCCTCCTGTACATCCTGACCTAAAACTACAGATATAACATGTTAAGAATTAAATAGAGAGCTTGTATTCTTACGTTAACTCTTGTTTCAGGTTGAATTCTGATTTTAAATTCAGGCATCATTAAAAAAATAAAGATAGGAGGGTGAGTTAACATTAGAATCATATTTGTCATTAAGGCTCTCCACAGGGGGTATAGCTCAGTGGTAGAGCGTTTGACTGCAGATCAACAGGTCCCCAGTTCAACTCTGGGTGCCCCCTACCTGGAATATCATGTTTAGTATGTTTCCTTCCTGAAGGAATGAATTTCATCAGTACATATCCTGGTGTTTAAATGAAAGTAACTGCTGTCTAAAATGAGGACTTTTGTCAATGGAGTCTGGTGGCTTTGAAGGTAAGATGAAGATATAAGACTGCCTCAGTGTCAGGTTGTTATTCTTATGATTGATGAATTGTTATTCTAAGTGTGTGACAGCATCATGGAAAGGATCCCTACTGAGAGAGACCTGGAAGATCCTTCTGGTTTAACCACAAACAGCAGTTATATCGCTCTCTGCACACACACCAGACTACATTCACTAAAACAGGGATTTTACAGTGTGATGTGCAGAAAGAGCAGCAGTTGTCAGAGGGGGTATAGCTCAGTGGTAGAGCGTTTGACTGCAGATCAACAGGTCCCCAGTTCAACTCTGGGTGCCCCCTACCTGGAAGGTAATATTAGATGTGTTGTACCTGTATGTCTGAGTTTTGACTGTATATATCCTGGTGTCTCAATGTTGCTCACTGCTCAAGGCAGCAGCAGACCAGCACCTGCTGTGTAAAACTAAAACTGTTTTTGTCAAAGGTGGTTTTCAGAATAAGATGTATGAAAGCCTCAGTCAGTTATTATTATGACTGATTAATTGTTATTAAGTGTCTGGCATGTTTAGATTATAGTGTGTATGAGCTGCTGTTAAACCTTGATTAAGTCAACACAGCACAACTCTCCCTTGACTAGTTTACTTTGACTAGAGCATGTTTAAATGCAATATTGGGTCTTTTTTAGGGGGCACCCAGAGTTGACCTGGGGACCTGTTGATCTGCAGTCAAACGCTCTACCACTGAGCTATACCCCCTGTGGAGAGCCTTAATGACAAATATGATTCTAATGTTAACTCACCCTCCTATCTTTATTTTTTTTTAATGATGCCTGAATTTAAAATCAGAATTCAACCTGAAACAAGAGTTAACGTAAGAATACAAGCTCTCTATTTAATTCTTAACATGCTATATCTGTAGTTTTAGGTCAGGATGTACAGGACGAAGACTAGTCTCCACAGGGGGTATAGCTCAGTGGTAGAGCGTTTGACTGCAGATCAACAGGTCCCCAGTTCAACTCTGGGTGCCCCCTACCTGGAATATCATGTGGTACAATTATGTTTGATTCCTGAATACTTTCCTTCAGGGAAGAGGTAAAGATAAACACTGTGTCCTATCAGTACACATGCTGGTGTCTAAATGAAACTGACTGATTAAGACAGTCTTAGACCTTAATGAGAGAGCATCTTAGTCTCTACATGGTAAAAGTTTTTGAAAATTTCAAATTAATTGTAAAAAACAAATGTCTTTTTCTTTTTAGTAAAACTGCTTCTACCTTTGTTTTATTAAGGAAGTCTGAATTTAAAACCAGAATTCAACCAAGCAGGTGCTGATCTAATGCTGCCTTGATCAGTGAGTTTCATTCAGGCAGCAGGATATGAACAGATGGGACACAGAGTCCGTCTTTAATTTGATCCTGAAGGGAAAAATCACATCTAACATGACCTTCCAGGTAGGGGGCACCCAGAGTTGAACTGGGGACCTGTTGATCTGCAGTCAAACGCTCTACCACTGAGCTATACCCCCTGTGGAGATTATGTTTTCTACTGTACATCCAGCTGTAAAACTACATGTATAAAATGCTGAGAGTTAAATACAAATAAGAGAGAGCTTGAATTCTTGTGTTAACTCTTGATTCAGACATCTTTTCAAAAATAAAGAGAAAAAGAGTTTTCCTAGAAAAAATAAGACATTTGTTGTTGTTTAAGCTAAATTTGAATTTTTCAGAAACTTCAATAGTTTACTGTAGAGACTGAACTCCTATTTAGAGGGGAACAAGGGTCTGACACTGCCTTGATCAGCCAGTTTATATGTACAGATGGGACACAGTTTACCTTTAATTCTCTCCTTTAGTAAAGAAATGTGATATTCCAGGTAGGGGGCACCCAGAGTTGAACTGGGGACCTGTTGATCTGCAGTCAAACGCTCTACCACTGAGCTATACCCCCTGTGGAGAGCATGTTTTCTACTGTACATCCAGCTGTAAAACTACATGTAAATAATGCTGAGAGTTAAATACAAATAAGAGAGAGCTTGTACCCACGTTAACTCTTGATTCAGCTTAAAAAAAGAAGATAGGAGGGTGAGTTTTGCTAAAAAGACATTTGTTGTACTCGTGTGTGTCTCTGATCAGCCTGCCTGCAGCTTGACAGCTGTGAGCTCTGCCTCTCGTCCAACCAGACCTCTGGCTGCAGCTGGTGCAACGTCCTCCAGAGGTGAGAGGGCCGCCACGCCAGCCTAAAGGGTGATACCGTGCAGTTTCAACACTTACAACTCTACATCTTGTGTGATTCAGGTGTTCGGACGGCATGGACAGACACAGACAGGAGTGGCTGGACTACGCCTGTTCAGAGGAGGTATTTCTCTACATTAATCAACGAGTACCTGCACATTTTCTAGCTTCCAAACTCGTGCATGTGCCGGATTGTGTTTGTGCAGAGCAAAGATGCCACCTGTGAGGATTACTCCAGGGACGACAGCCCCGACGGCTCCTCTGCCACACCACAGGTGGATGCCGTGACCTCTTTGACCCCTCTACAAAAAGGATGTCAGAGTGAAGGTGAGGCTGAGCTCGTGTTCGGGACGGTGTAATGTCTGGAGTATTTGATCGCGATGCCGTATTTTGTTAAGCTTGGATGTTTTCTTTCAGATGAGACCAAGCATCATATATTTAAGATCGGCAGCGGTGAGTTAACACCTGTCAGATGCATAAAGGCTGAGCTTTATGAAGGGATGTAACTGTGGGTAAATGCTCTGTACAGGTGTGAAGACGGACTCCTCCACCCAGACTGACGGGATGGCTAACACAGGGGTGATCGCCGGGATAACAGCTGCACTCGTGCTGCTTTTGGCTCTGATCCTCGTGGCTCTTTACATCAACTACCATCCTACCGCTGCATCACCACTTTACCTGCTCCAGGTGAGCGCTGCGTGTGTCCGACACCTGCTAGGCTGCAGCCACACACCAAACATCAGTTCTGTGTGCTTGATTTTTTTCTTTTTTCTTTTTTTTTTTTAGCGACGCAAGGACTACTGGCCCTCCTTGAAGTTTCAGAAGCAGCCTGGGTACTCAGAAGTGGAGGGAGGAGGCCATGAGAAAGACAGCATTGTTGAGGCCGGGCCGTGTTGAAGCAACGGACAAAAACCAAATACACTGACTTCTAAAAACATACGAGGGAACAGATTTGTCAAAAGACTCACAATCCAAGTCCAGTTCAACGTCTGCTCTCAGTTTGTGGCTGTTTTTAAACTGAAGATGAAACAGTTTGGGCAGATTACAGCTGAATGCTATCTGATACTGAATGATTTAAATCTCTGCTGGAATAAATTGTTGGTTATTTCCACCCTTTTTTTAAAAAAAAAAAACCTCATCTAAGTTGACTACAATAAACTCAGCAGTGCCTAAAGGTTGGAGGCCTTATAAAACTCTAACTGAAGTCTGTAAAACTTTTACATCAAATAAAGGAAAGATCTGGGTGTGTTTCTGTTTCACTTCCTGCTGCTTTTCATGGTCAACTCTTTTAACTCCTGCTCCTGCTGCACACCTCCTGATCTTTTTTATATGTGATGCTGCGCTTAAAAAGGAGCCAAAACTCACAAAACATGCAGGGTAAAAAAAAAATGTGTTGCATGCATGCATGCATGTGCGGACCCTGGCGGGACAGCGGTCCGTCCAGCAGATGTCCTCCTAACCAAACACACCGCAGGAACATCTGTGACCGGGACGTGCAGTGAACGTGGCAGATGTGTAGAAATACGATTTGAGATCACCGGATTGGTAAAACCCCAAAAACCTGCAGCAGCACAGATGATGGCATGAGTCTGCTATGCACGCACAGATGGGACGAGGACAGATGTGCCGGACGCGCGCACGGACGGACTGACGGACGGACGGAGCTGGATTTGCGCACAGCTCAAAGCCAAAATAAGCGCGCTGTGTAGCTGCAGCTCCTCTTGAAAACCCAAACTGAACTTGTTGGTGAGAGAAGAGGAAGAAAGAAAAAAAAAAAAAAAAAAAAAAAGAAGCTGAACCTCCCACTCTGCTTCTTCCCTCTCTGCTCGGGCACGCGCAGGCGAGAGGAGAGAGTGTGTAGCGGGAGCGCGCTCTCCGTGTCTGGTTAGTGGACTGACAGCCAGCTGTGCGGCCACGGCGACAACAACAACCTCCAGGATCTGCCTCTCTAACTAGGTTACTGTTGGCCACTACTAGTCACTACTAGTCACTGTAGCTAGTTTGGGAAGTGCTCGGTCGACGGCACGCAGCTACTAACCCGTTTCCTCGGCGGTTTCCGTGCTAAGCTAGCTAGAAGAGCCTTCCTCCGACATGAACCCGCTGTGTAGCAGATGTAATCTAGTCGTTTACCCCACGGAAAAAGTGAATTGTCTGGACAAGGTAAGAGCATTCAAACACGTCTTACTTGGTGTGGTTCTCTGTGACCGAGCCCCGGCTCCCTTCCGTCCCTCTGTGACCCGCCTGCTGGGTCTCCCGCTCCCCACAAAATGTCACCTTTTTCCGTGTTTTTTGTGAATGAACCGAGCGGCAGCGGCAGCACAGGTATGCCGCTAGCATCTCAAGCTAGCTGCTAGCTTAGAGGCGACGGCTCGGCAGCGCGGGACCCGAACCGGGACCGGACCCGGCTGTGAGGATAGAGAGGAAACTTTAGGGAGAGAGGGGGTTTATTTTATCAGTAATTAGAGACTCCAGGCTGCGATGAAGGCCGGTCCGGAGCCTCTCAGAGCCCGGACAGCCGAGCCTGGTCTGGGCCTGGGGCTGCTAGCTAACGCCTTTCACCTCTCCAGAAAAACCCGTTTATCACACAAACCGAAGCTCACAGGACTCCCGGGGTCCCGTCAGGGCGCAGCAGCACCGGGGCACCACCGGGGGCTCGGTGCCCGGCCCCGGGCACGGCAGCCCGGACGCCTCCCCGTCCAGACTGAGCGGCTAATCCGAGTCAGGGATGATTACTGGAGCCTCCTCGGTCAGTTTAAGGTGATAATCTCATCATTCCCACCCAGAGTGTCTCTGAGGAGGCAGCACAGCCAGGCTCCTTCCTCCTCCTCTGTGACCCCTCTTCATTAAGGTGATTGTTTTATTGCTCTGTGCAGCATGGGCACTGTAGCACCCTGGATTTAGGAGCTGGGTGGGGTCTGCAATGTTTGGCATATAAATGGCAGTGTTGCTCTGTTTGCACCAAAGCTGGGGGGCTTGGGGCAAGTAGATAATTTGTCTAATGGACGTCTGAAAGGCTGCTGAAAATCAATCCCTGTGGAGACGAGCTTATCTGTCAGCAGAGGAAGGTGGGGAGCACGTTATCTAAAGTAACATCAGCTCCTGATTGGATGTATCACTGAATGCACCAGCACTAATGCTCCCCCCAAAGTGCTCCAGACTCGGACTGATTCACCCCAGAACCGCTCTTCGTTCCCCTGAAAATACAAGTGCTGCTGTCATGCTAGCAGGGCTGGCGTTGGTGAGAGCCAAACCGCCACACGTATGGAGCCAGAGCGTGCCGAGGAATCAGGCCTGGAGCAGAGTGCATTCCAGCAGACAGACACTCCCATGAAACGTGCTCAGTCAGAGGCCTGGTTTGTCGTCTCCCTGCTCTGATCCACGACCAGGAGAGGAGCCTGCCGTCTGTCTTTGCTGCCATTCTGCATCAGCGCTCGCCCCTTCACACACTAGCCAAGCAGCCTCCCCCTTCCCTCCTCTGTCACCCACACTCTGCACGCTCTTCTTGGCTTCTTTTAAGCAGCCGAGGCCACGTTCGCTGGGGGTTTTCTCCGTGTGCTTGGCCGGCTCTGGTGGACGCAGGGTGATGGAGGTTATTGGTGTTCTCAGAATACCTTTACCTGACAGTCTGAGCCACAGAGGCGTGTTTGTCTGTCAGCTGCATACCAGCACAGCAGGGTCGGGCCTGGCAGAGGGAGCCGAGCACATGTAAAGACAGGAAGTGAATTTTGGTGGTGACGGTTTTGTCTCGTCGTTCGTCTCTCCTTCGATCCTGAACATACGTGTTGATAGCGTGGCGTGTTTGGCTGAAATGTCAGGCTCATGTCTATCAATGTAGGTATTTGTCGCTCGAGTCAGAGCAGCTGTTGAACTGCAGCCAATGAAACTTACAACAAGGAAGTAATACAGTCATTTTTTGTTTCTTTTAGCAGTGCCGAATATGCAAACCAGAAAAACGGGTGACATGTAGGCTAATGTACAGTGTGTGTAAGAGTGATATGTGTGTGTGATTAATGGCCATGATTATCTGTGTGTGTGTGTGTGTGTGTTAAAGATAAACTAAGATCTGTGTGTGGAGAGGCTGGAGCGTAAATCTCATCTCTCACTAAAACACTGCCTGTGCCGTCTGCATGTTACTGAATTACCAAGCCAGTTCCCATCTGCAGCTGAGAAGTACAGTCATCCTCCATCTCTTCATGAGATTTATTAATAATTAACTGACTAACGTGCCATTATGCTGTATTTTATGAAGTGGAGGAACCGGCTCCCTGGTAGTAAATCACCTGCTATTTCAGTCGTAATATTTCAGCGTCTAGCCTATAAATAATGTGAGAAACTGACTTGTGTGTTCTGACAGCTCATCCTTAGATAATTAAGTATGAAAGAAGCGTTGCTAATGTGTTTTGGCTCTTGAATACATCAGAAATTTTCACGTGTTCATAGACTACACAATACTGGTGATGTTTCCTCAGAGGCGGTTTTATGCAACAGATGATCTCATACATGGTGTTAAGTTTCATTAAAAAGTCACTCAAAACAAAACAGTGTGTTGGTGGAGGAGAAAGTCAAAAGAAGCCAGCTGGGGGGTTATTTTACATTATTTTGGACGGACCAGAAAGACCCCTGACGTTACGCTCAGAATAATCAGCCGCAGGAGGGAATCTGACTGCATATTAAGAAATCATATAGAAACTTTAAAAGTGTTTCAGTTGGACAGAAAGCACTTCTTGGTTCACGTGATCCCAACTGTTCGGACACAGTTTCCGTAAATAAAAGCATGTGTATTTATCAGATCTTATCCACCATTTCCGTCACACGCTGATGTATCACACACACCATATGCTCTGTGCTTGAGCTCCTTGTCCCGCTGACTATTTGGGGATTTCTGTGAGCCTCGATTGTGCTGCTGCTTTTCAATCCCAGGAAATTGCTGGAGAAGGAGGTCAAAGGTCAGAAGAGTACAGTATTCGAGTTGTGCGGTCGTTACGGCGTGGAGGAGCTGACATCATGAACCAAGCCACGCTTTGTGCAATCAAATGAGTAATTAAACATCTGATAGCTGATAGAGGAGTGTGCTACAGGTGATTCCTGGCTGGTTATAGTTCATCATAATGCAGATAAAGTGATTTAACAGCGTCCTGATGGAAACAGAGGTCTGTGTGAACACCTTTACCTCCACTGTTGGAGGAGTTGGTCCGTTAACTTGCTCTTATTCGGACAGATTATTCTGAGCGCTGATTCATGTTGTCCAGATGCTACAAAGAGGTGATGAATGTGTCCAGCCGCCTCCCGCTGATGACTCACAGTCACAAACTCAGCAGAGCGACCAGGTACTTCCCATTAGTGCCACTAGTTTTAGTTATAAACAGGTTTTAACTCGTGTGTATCACCATAAAACTTCCTCCACTGTTATCTATTGTGTTACAGATTATTACTTGAGTTGTATATAGTTTTTCTTGTATAGCCACAGTTTATTTATCTCCTATCTTTTTCTATTTATCTAATATTATTATTATTCCATTGAAGGCGAAAGCACAAATTCATTATGCAGTGAAACTTGTTTTTATCTGTACATAAGACAAATGTTATGTCTAATATGCAAATGATGCATTATCTAATTAAATATGCAGAAATCTGGACAAAGAAGGTTCAAAACTCTGGTTTTATTTTGTCAATATATTAGAGCAAAAGGTTTTTACAGAGGAAATGTATCTGTATTTATCGCTCCATAAATCAGACAATGCTGCCATAAAAAAAAACAATGATTACCATGTTTCCAGTAATAAAATATTACATGAATCTGGGCCTTTAAAGGACAGCTTCGTGTTTTTAAACCTTGGCCCAAGTTTGACATATTTTGGCTTTGGAATATCCTTCTGGTTTAACCACAAACAGCCGTTATATCACTCTCTGCACACACACCAGACTACATTCACTAAAACAGGGATTTTACACAGGAGCTGCTGGTCTACCGCTGTCGCCAAGGTGATCTATTGGACCAATTCCAACATTGTTTGTACCTACCAGGATTTTTAGACACCAGGGTATTTACAGGGTTTAAACATACTGCAGTTATCATTTAAGGAGAAATCTACAGGCTCAAATAGGCAAAGTGTGGTAAAATAAAGAGCTAAATGTGTATTAAAGATGTTTTTTTCCACTAGTCTGAAAGAAGACATGTTACAAAACCCCCAAAAATTGGCCAGAGAATGAAATGAAATCATACAGATGATTTATGATAAGTGTTTGGACATTTCACCTTCATCTCTTCTCTCCTTTGCTGGGAGTTTTATTTGTTTTCTAACATGCTGCTGTTTATATATATGTGTGTGTGTGTGTTCCTGAGTGCACATCACGGTCTGGAGTGGTTTGGAAAGTGTGTTAAGTGCGTACTCTACTCTAGCGTAGTATGTCTGTTCAAATCACCGTCTGCCTGCCGGCCAGAGACGAGGCCCTCGGCTCGGGTTAAAATGAATGGCATCGGGTAGGCTAATAATTAACCAGAGCGCTTTAATGAGTTAGTTTCCTCTATTAGCAGCGGCCAGATGTGGGCACTTTGTCTTTGGGCATGTACTAGCTTACGCAAGAATAATCTTCCACACACAGAGTAAGCTGCTGCTGTGTGTGTGTGGCTTTTTATTTAGCCACCATCGGTTTGAAATGAATATCTGAGTCAAACGGCATCTTTCAGACAAAGTGGTTTGAAAAGTGGACTGAAGTTAATTGCCACTGATTTGAGTTTTGAAGCGTTTCAGCAGAGTCCTGGGGGATGTCCTCCAGTGCTATAAGGCACTAAACTCCTCCAATGCTTCATTTGATGATTAAAAAGCCATTAAACACGGTCTGTAGATTGGTTAGACCTTTTTTTTTCCATCTAAAAATAAAATAATATCAGAAATTCTCATCTAATCAGTGTAGAAAATAGCACCAAGCAGTGGTAGATTTATCAACTCTCTGAGAGAACTGGTAGCTGTCCAGTGTTCCTGTTAAAACCAAATGACGGCCATGGTTTGGTAGATGTGTGGTTTGGTTTGGTAGATGTTTTGCAGTTGTTATCAGAACATACGGAGGGATGTTTTAGTTCAGACATTAATAGCCACATAGGAAGTGGTTAACAAAAGATGCCTGCAGCCTTTTGCTCTGCCTTTACCCAGTCACTTAATTATCTTCTATCAGCCTGTAGTTAGTATGTGTGAGCATGCTCCTGATCGGACTCTCGTTGGCGAGTGTGTGTGTGTGTGTGTGTGTGTGTTTGAAGCCGTGCTGGCCTCCCAGATAGCTCCAGGGTTTCAGTTCAGGCCAACATGTATTTGGTTCTCACCAAGAGGGAGCTGTGAGGCTGACTGAGCATTTCTTGAATCCCTGCTGACATACATGCATCATGCACTGAGACATATAACCTACATACAGCACTACACACATGTACACAAACACGTATACACACACACACACACACACACACACGTGCCCCTGAGCTGCACTGATGCAGGGAGACAGTGCTCTTTTTTTAAATGGGTGTTTTATTTCTAGGGCTTCGTCTCTGCAGTGTCCTCATTTTCCAGCTGACTGCCAGGTCCTGCCTTGGCAGCCGAGAGTCAGGTTTTCCTGGAGCTGGACATGGATAACTGCTGCATGGCCTCTAACACACATCTGGGATGTAGCTCACCCCCACACCTCGGATTGTCTCTTCCTGTCACTGTGGCATCTATTTGTCTTAAAGGATAACTTAAGACTCACATCCTGGTGTCTGAGTGACTGGTAGGTGGTAAAAGTGTTGGAACTGGTCCAGTAGATCACCTCAGCCCATAGCCACGGGCTGCAACATGATCCTTTGGGACAACTGCAACTGATCACAGTAGGTCCACTAAAAGTGCTTGTTTTAGCCAAAAACAGCCATTATATCGCTCTCTGCACACACGCCAGACTCCATTCACAAAAACAGTCATTTTACTTCGCAGAACACAGGAGTTGCTGGTGTGCTGCTGCCTCTGTTAGTTCATTTGTTTGTGTCATTTTGTGTTACACAAATTTGTGTTCTATTCCAACTAACCCTTTAAAACCCTAAAAGTCTCACAATAACACAAACAAACTAACTGATAGCTAACTGATGGAGGCAGCAGTAGACCAGCAACCTCCATGTAAAATCCCTGTTTTAGTGAATGTAGTCTGGTGTGTGTGCTGTTTGTGGTTAAACCAAAAGGATCTTCCAGGTCTCTCTCTGTAGGGATCCTTTCCATGATGCTGTCACACACTTAGAATAACACTCTGAGCCTGTCAGTGGATCAAACAAGCACTTTTAGTGGACCTACTGTGATCAGGTGCAGTTGCTACCTGTCATTTCGAACCCAAAATAACCCAAAAAATATAGCCCAGTTTTGAAAATACCGGAGTTATCCTTTAATCCTAAACCTAATACATCCTAACCAGATCTGTATATTCAGGCTGGGTCTAGGTTCAGATGAGGTGGGTGGCGGTTCATGCCTGGCAAATAATACCCCTCAAATGTGTCTCAGGTGACCATTTGTGATTACATTTCACCTCCCTGCACACATTTGATTTTACTCAGAGGGAAACTGCAACCACTGCTGATGGGGAAAAAATAAAAATGTGTGTTCAGCCACAGAGGCAGAGAAGATGCCTGCAGCAGCTAAAAGCATGAATAAAATTCACCAGCTGGTATTTTTGGTGCGTCAGTGATGTATTTAAGTTTTAGAGTTCACACTAAACTGCTAATGTGGACATACGCTGCCCTGACCGTATCCAAGCGTGCCCCCTCGTGTCCTCAGTGCATTTTCTCGCCTGTATTTAGAGCGGTATGCTTGCAGGGGCCTTTGTTCACCTCAGAGGGTCGTTTTATCCCCGTAAAGGTGGGAAGGTTACAAAGGTTGTCCTGCTGGAATGTGGGTTAGCAGGTTGGGCGAGGCTGAGGAATAGTTGTTAAACAGCAGGCTGCTTGTCTGGAATAGATCCAGGCTCAATATTTGTTCTGGGAAACATCCAGAGTATCAAAGTCCATGCTCAGCTGATAGTCTCACCTTTCTCCCAGCACCACACATACCCACACTTCTCCTCTACCATCACTTTCTGTTAGTCAACCCCTGCTTTTCCATGATCACAGAGTTGGAGGGATGAAACAGTTGTGTGTGGAGGACATCACACTGGGCTGCTGCACTGGTGAACTGGGTGGCGTGCATGTACAGACAGCAGCCACCACATCTGAAAATCAGCTGAAGCTAGAGGAAATGGAATCTGCCTGCACTGTACTGTTGTTTGGGAAGGGATTTGTGGTTGCAGTGCTAGTCAGGACAATGGAGAGAGGGAGAGCAGTGGAAAGAGCAACACCATGTGTCCATCTGCAGCCCCCCGAAGCCCCGGTCAGGTCGCCGTGGGACGGGGGGCTTGGGTTTTGAAGGCTTGGCCCGGTGTGTTTGGCTGTGGATCATAGCTCCACTGAGCAGAGCCTGGGCTCGGCCTCCGCTGTGAGCCTCTGTACCGCTGGGCCACGGCTACAAACACCCATGTCAAACACACACTGACACACTGTCCTGCTGTCATCACATCCGCCCTGGGTGGTCTGCTACATCCAGACAGAACAGATAAGGCTGCTGTTAAAACCAGCCTGAAGCCAGATTCTTGTTGGATAAAGGACGTGAGTGAGATGATCTGCTGTGTGCTCGGTCATGTTTCCACGCCACGATCGTGTCGACCGTCCCTCTGCAGCGATCACAGACGCAAACGTCATCATCCAGCTGTGTATCGGTGCTGTAACACATGACGGGGTTTTCAGTAAGCGATGTCTTCCTCTCTCTCCCCGAGGAGACTGTGTGGACTGTGAGAAACATCCAGAAAGTGTTGTTGTACTTAAACGTGTTTCTGCAGGTTTTAGCCTCTGATTTGAAGCATCTTTTTTGCGCTGTTTGTTTGGCAGATGAGTGTTTTGTGTGTGGGCAACTGTTGTAGAAAGTGATAAAGAGTGGGAGAGAGAATGAGAGGGATGACAGAGCGCCCTGAGGCCATGTTAATAAGGACTCCCTCTTTCTTTTCCTCCCATTCTTTCCTGCTCTCTGTGCGTCTTTGCACTCCTCCCTCCCTTCCCCTGACGATAGAGAGAGCAGCCAGATCATTGCTTCACTCTCCAGCGTTTTCTCTCTCTTGCCAGCCCCTCCCCTGCTTGCTCCCTTCCCTTTGCTCTCTCCAGCCCCTTCCTTTCATGTTTCCTCCCTCCTTCCAGTTTTCTCCAATCCTCCCTCCCTCGGTTCCTCTTTGAACCCTCAGGCCGCAGATCAGCCCAGTGCCAGGAGAGAAAGGGGAAGGAGGTGGGTGGGGAGGCTGGGAGAAAGGATGGAAAGGGAGATGGAGACCTGTTCTCTTATGAAGCTGGATGGAGGAGCTACAGACACTCACAGGCCTGCAGAGATGAGCAGGCGGACAGAGAGAGAGTCAAAAAGCTGGTTTGGACTCTGCAGCACCAGCCGAAAACAACCGCTGCTCTGCTAAACGTCGAAAACAACAAAAACGCTCATTCTCCTCACATACGTCTGAGCTGAGAGAGGTAGTAAAGGTGTGAACAGCAGATTAGATTGTGACACAGCAGACACACGATCCTCCTCACGGCTCAGGCCGCTGCAGACAGCTCTGTCTGCCCATACATGCTAAAAATGTGCTAGCAAAAGGTGACGTTGGTTTCTTTCTGCTCAGTGCCAGCATACACAGACTACTGTTTCCACTCTTTTTTCCCACAGTCTAAACAGTCTCTGTTCTGTCTGTCTGTGTCCAGCTTCTGTCCCTGCCAGACCTCAAGGGAATAGAAAGCAGTCCTGGCTTCACTCATTCAGTTAGCTTCCTGGTGCTACTCGGTGCAGAGCTGCCCTCTGGACCCTCAGGAAGGTGAAACAAAAGTCTCAAATGTCTCCCTGCTCAACATTTTGTGTCCTCTGTCTCTCTGTGTCCGACAGTACTGGCATAAAGGATGCTTCAGCTGCGAGGTCTGCAAAATGACTCTAAACATGAAGAATTACAAAGGCTTCGAGAAGAGACCATACTGCAATGCGTAAGTTGCTCCTAAGTCATCATTTTGTGTGTCGTGTCTCATGTTTTTGCTGTGAACTGGTTCAGCCTGCATCACACAGACCCTGACAGCAGCGTTTAATCCGTCCACACATGGAAACAGGACTCTCTGAATGTGCCTGTATTCATGCTGCAACCCAGCCGAGGCCCCTCTCTTCTCCCTCTTCTGCTGTTTATCAGTGACTATTCCAGCTCCCCCCTCAGAGAAAAGGCCTATATGTGGTGTGGGAAAGTGCCTCCCTCTCTCCCTCCCTCCCTCCCTCCCTCCTCCTCCTCCTCCTCACTGGGGAGGGGAGGATGGAAGAGAGAGGGGGGGGGGGTTATCAACAAAGGAAATTCCTGAAGTTCCTCTACAGTGACACAGGCGGACACACTGAAAACTAGCGTGTCCACTCACGCTGCAGCACTTAGTCTCACAGAAAGGCTCATCAGGAATCCATGGAATCCCCCTCGTCCATTACTTATTAAGATGTGTGTGTGTGTGTGTGTGTGTGTGTGTGTGTGTGTGTGTGTGCAGTGGAGTTGCTTCATGTTCTGACAAGCTCTTTTGCATTTTTCCAAACCGCTGTTTTATTGCCAGACAGCTTGTGCTCAGCTGTTTTCTCTCTGAGATTTGGCTCCCGCTACAGGGTTCAGCAGTAAGGCTTTCCCGTTTGCCTGGGACCAGTGAAATGCCCCAAATCTAGCCACTCACTTGTTCGATCTACTTTCCCAAAAAAAAAAAAAAAAAAAAATGGCTGCCTGAGGAGAAAGAGCCACTTTGAGAAGGAACTTATTTTTATTAGCACACAAAACCATGTTGAACCCTCACGTTGCTATGAGTTACAGAAACGTACATTTGAATTAATTTATAAAAATCAATTTATTGCCCAGCTCCAAATAGTCGTTTCTTTAATAGATTTTTTATTTCTTGTGTCTGTTTGTGGGGGCAAACTAAAGCAAAGTAAATTGACTTGTTGTTTACTTCAATAAACATTAAATATGGCGGTTAATATTAGTCTTTGTTGTTATTTAATAACCGCTAATGAATAAAACACGTCGTATAGGGGTACGTAGATTTCTGACCCACTTACCCGACTCAGAAACGTTGAATCCTGATTTATGAATAATACCAGAGACATTAAGTAGTTTGTGCCAAGTGTGGAGTGAAATAAAGAGGCGCTTCCTTTCATTCCACCCTGGAAGAAAAACCTGTCTGCTTCTGGAAAGAAACCCTTTAGCTACTGGCTGCATGTTCAAACCTAGATTTCCTTGTTTCCCTGCTGCTGGTGGAGCAAGTTTTTGCCTTATTTAATCGTCACAAACAGTCGCTAAAATGTCCCCCAACAGAAATTGCAGGTATTTGCAGCCGATTAACAAGAAGCACAGGCAGGGTTGGACTGATTTTATAAGAACAGGAACCAGCAGTGATTGTTTCCCTAATTTTCCCTGAATCACTCTGGTTCTGTGTTTTCACAACTGCAAAAGTTTCTCTCTAGTTGCACCTTTCCAATCTGATGAAGGCTCTCAGTTTAACCGGAGGAAATAAAACTAACTCTTTCGCTCTAGATCTGATAGACAGAAGCCCCACAGACATGCAAATAATGTCCAGGTGAGCCAAATGTGTTGATCTGTTTCTGGAGTGCACCTGGTGAACTGTCCTCCCATTGTAATTGTGGAAAATCATGCAATAGTCCTTTTTTTTTAAACCGCAGACATTTTGACTTGTCATAGCAGGAAAAGCACACATGTAGTAATGAACAGCATTTTGCTGCCAGCACCACGCTGCTTTTTGGGGGAAACAGTCAGTCCGTTGTCACAGCAGATCAATAACACTGTGCTGAAGAGTTGCTGTGAACTTGGCTGCACCAGCAATGAATCCAAAATCCCTCGTCTGCCATTTGTTCCCCACCATGTCCTGATAGAAGGGCTGCATGCTAACATGCTAATGCTATATGCTCATGTGTTAGCCGCTAGTTTGCTCATCTGCCCACGTTTTAAACCCTAACCACAGATGTTGGTGGCAGCCAGTTCGTTGAGCGCTCGTCTACTTTGCAGAAGTAATAACCATATAAACTGGCAGCCTCCTGTAGCCTGCAGTACATAAAGAGCAGCTTGTAGTGGTGCCTGGGCTCTTTGTAGGCTACACTTACTGGTCTGAGCTCAGGTTACACTGGTTAACTAGGCTATAACGTTAGCTAGGGCTGTCGTCAGGCAGGGCAGCACTGAAAAGTGAAATATTTCTCAGGTAATTGGCCAACCTGGAGGCTCAGGGAGGTAAAAACAGGTCAGCTGCAGTTTTATGGGCGGCTCAAAGTCTTTGTTTATTTATGAACTGATTTAATTGCGGGTTTTCTTTTGGTTTTGTTTTGTACATTAAAGTCTTTGGTGAGTGTTTGTCTTCATCTTAACATCTCAGCTGTGCTGGTCTGAATGAAATGGAGCCATCGTTACTTTATTATTTATTATTTACTCCTGTGCTTTTTCTGCATTGACGCATCAAACTGACTTCTTTAATGTGTCGGAGTCCTATTGGCCAGAAACGTGTCATTGAAAGCTCCACTCCCATCGTCACCCGCGTCTCCCTTACTCCCCTGTTAGCTTTTGCACTGCTGTGATTTCAGGGCAACACCTTTTATGATTCATTTGACTGTGTGAGGATTTGTGACCACAGCACAGCAGAGGTCTAATTAGCCATAATAAGTGCTAACACCTGCACACAGGCCTAATTATGAGCTCCTATTAGATTATAAAGCATCATTGTTGCAGTAAACATCTGTTTTTTCTAAATGTAATGTCTCTTTCGAGGTGTTACCGTACAGCAGGTGTCTTCCTGCCGTCGCCTTTGTTTCCACGGACTCAAGTCGCGTCTTCTTTTGCTTTTGCCTGCTCCGATGTTCCCTTCCGCCCGCAGCGCCGGCAGGAGCTCGGCCCTTCAGCGCCTGTTTATTATGCCTCTTTCCGTTTGTTTAAAACGAGCGTAGATCGAGTAAACATCATCAGTGGAAGAGGCTCCCGCTCTAAGAGAGGAATGCAGGCTACGTTCTCTGTTATTATTCTGTGGGAGAACTACTTTATCATTACTCCTCTATATTTGTCCTTCGTAACTGATACAGACCTTGTTTGTTTTCGCTTTATTCCCACCCACCTCTTCCCTGAGAGTCCCATCCCTGATTAGATGCTGGAGTCACAGGGGGCATTGTGGGAGATTTTGGAGGACAGATAAGTAGGCAGAAAAATTCTTCTCTTCCCTCGGAGATCGCTGAAGCCACTGCTGGGACGCCGCCTTGATGACCGATTGTCTGTAGTTAATTTGAACAACATTGCGGCGTCATTAAAACCTGCCACAGATGTCTTGATTTACTGTCGCCGTTTGCAAAACTTGCTGCCAGTTTTCTTCCCAGAATCATAGTTTGAGGTTATTTGTTGATCTGTTGTTAGCAAAATAAAATAAAACTACTTTCTCAGTTTGGCATTGAGAACGCTTGGTGCTGCCGTCTGTGTGGAGGCTGACCAGCAGAGAGGTCGAGTCAGTAGAATATCAAATGAACTCTGATATACGAGCTTCAGTGTATAATGGATTCTGCCAGTCATGGAAGGACAGACATCTGCGCCTGGTGTTTATTAGCTCTCCCTCGTCAGCTCTGTCTGTGGATGTATTATGAGAACCGCGGCTCAGCCTTGTCTCCAACTTTATCAGCAATCACTCTGCGTGTCGCTTATTTTAAGGTTTAATCTTTAGTATTTGATTTAGTATCCGAGGACCGAATATACCAAGGGCCCCTAAACTGACACAAACTAGACCATCGACCCTCATTTGACGAGACTTGGTCCCCCAACCGTCTCACGGTTTATACGTCTTATCGCCCAACCACATGTGAGGTGTGTGTGTGTCTGAGGTGTGTGTGTGTGTGTGTGTGTGTGTTCATGTCAAGTCAGACGATAATGTGCTTTACCTGTAGATGAAATGTTTCTGCTGAATGATGCATCACCACCTTTCCAGGTCTCACAGGGTGGAGTCGGCTTCAACATCTCCAGGTTCCACTATGCAAACAGGCCTCTCCTCCTGCACAGTAGGCGGTTTGTGTGTGTGTGTGTGTGTGTGTGTGTGATTACACATGTGTGGCCCCTCACTCCTCCACTTCAGCGGTGCCTCCCCTCCATTTTGATCTCACTCCCTGTTCAGCGTTCACAGGGCTAACTGAGTTTGTGCATGTGTCACCCACTCCCGTCTGCCACTTATTACCTCGTTATACAACCTGACAGATGGATGAGTGTTCTTCTGACTCACTCATACCCTCAAACAGGCATGAAAACACCAGCATGGTTGTGTGCACACACACACACACACACATCACAAGATCCCACTGAGTCACTAAGCTTATATCTGCAGCCCTGTTGTATGTTTGTATAGCAATTTACTGACCCTCGAGTGCACGGGCAGTTTGTAAAGACTCGCTGAAGATGGCAGGAGTGCTGATGATGGCTGGCTCGAACACACACACACACACTCTCTCTGCAGGATTTCAGGCACAGTGATGCTCAGTGACAGGAAGCATTCTCCACCACAAACCAGACACACCCAACTCCGGAGAAAACTGAACACGTATTATTAGTCTCCAGCGTTGATCAAAGGACAGAAAAACAAAGAGATGCTGTGAAAGTAGCCCAAAGCCTTAAACTGTAAAATGTATGGCAGCCTGTTTGGGAATTTAGGAAAGTCTGAAGCCAGTTAGCTTTTCTTTCTCATGCAGGGTCTGCCTCCACATAGATGCACATTTGTTGTGTAACATGATGTAGATTTTTGTCCTTGCAGACTTGATTCTGCCCTACTTAACGTATGAAAACCACAGAGTGGGACGATGCCTCCTGGTGATTTTCTCTATAGACAACAATTTGACAAAGTATATCAGGATTATTTACACTGCTCTGTGGGTGTCCGTTCCTCCTGTTTTCCTTTTTGTTCTACGTACAACATACAAATGTTAAGTTACTAAATAGAAACTAACAAATGACGGAGTCGTGGGTCTGTGATTAGATTTCTCTCAGCCATGAAAGAGCCTCCGTTCGCACCGTTCGATTAGCGAGTTCACAGCCTGTCTAGCATCAGCTGCTAACGTAGCAAACCAGCAGCTCCCGTTTTGGGAGAATTGGTGCGAGAGCGTGCACAGACCTGCATGTGTTTGTCTGGATGGGATCGAGCTGTCGGGCTTGTTGTATATCACAGAGCGTCGTTCACATTCCACCTCCAGCTCTTTCAATTCATTCTCATTCTTTCTTTAAAGTGGCTCATATATCTTTTTTTAACAACACTCTATGTAAAACTCAGCAGCCACAATCCTTTTGTTGAAGTTTTTTACGCCCCATTGGGACGAATGCGAGTTCGGTTTGTTTACCATGTTGTCAAGGGAACGGTAAACATATTGCCTAAATGGGCTACCCAGAGGCTCAGTTAGTGGTTTGAGATTTTTGAGGTCACCCAGCACCCCGAGGCAGGCTGGGAACTGTAGTCCATATGAGCTGTTAGATAAGCTCTGAGGGCTCTGAGCCATGTGTCTCTGCAGCCAGGGGGACCAGACCAACACCACACTGACAGGCACCGTCATGTGAAGGCTTCTTGTGCACCCAGGAGCAGTTGACAGCGGTTTAGGCGATCAATAAGAGAGCGTGCAGCGAATGGCTTTTGGATTGATGCTCGGCGTGCTGCATGTGTGCATGTCTGTGTGGTGTTCATGCTCCGTCGTGTACAGTATATTTATGTTTCTTGTGTTTGTTTCAGGCAGAGCGTTTTCTCCTGAGCAGGAGGAGGTCGGGTGGTTATGTGTCTGCGGCTGTCAAGAAAATTCCCAGAATCCATTGAGAAAAGAGACTGGCCTTCACGCTCTGCTGACGGGGGCTACCCATGACATCATTCACACTCACCCACCGTCTCTTTGACCCCGTTGCTGTGTGTGCTGTGCTGTTCCTCTTCCTGTTATCCCCCACAGGGCCGTGCCCCTCTGCCCGTGTGTCTGTGTTGTCTAACCTCCGAAAGCTTTCTCCACACCTGCTATGGCTCGCCTCCAAAACTCTGCAACCTTGAGGCTCTCATCCCCCCCCACACAGCCCTGCCTGCACTTCCTCTTTCACAGACCACCTTGGCTCCTACTGACAGAGCATTGTGTGCTACACTGACATGCTTTTTGTCTACAGGGGCTCCTAACTCAACCTCAGGACCACCTTGAATAACAAGTGCCCCTACTGTGGAGCCACAGACTGCACACTGCTTGAGTTATGCTGTGTTTTCTCTTAGCGTCTAGGCTTGAGCGCCACAGTGGGAGTCTAAGAGAAAGTTGGCATCTGCCTGTGTGAGTTTACTGTGAGCTGACATTCTGTACTGTTTTGTGTGTTTGTTTCGCAGACACTACCCCAAGACAAACTTCACCTTTGTGGCTGACACTCTAGAGAACCTCCGCCTCAAAGAGCAGAGCAAGATGCAGAGCCAGGTAACTCTTTGTGCCAGGAGTGGAGGATAAACAAACTCCATAAAACACACACACACACACATTTTGGCATCGCTCCTCAAAGCAGGCAATAAAAACTTGAATTTGAAAAGCTTAACTTGAGTTAACCCTAAAAATTGATCTGGGAGTAAGTGCTTTCATAGAGCCAACTTTCAGATAACATAATCAGTCTAATTCTAGTTTGAACAGTGGAGATAACTGCAGCTTTAAGACAGACCTGAGAAGTCAAGCATGAAATTGATTCACAATGGACAAGTAAGAGACTGGGAAGGCCGCAGTCATGTAGTAGTATGATAAACCCAATTTTATGGAGACATAAAAAGGCAAAAGTTATCGCCAAAGAGGAAAAGAAAGCCGGGCCGCACAGGTTCTGTTACTGAGGCTTTGGGTCACACACCTTAAATTACATGAAAAAGTAATGCAGTTTGGAACTATCAAACAGGACCTTGCTTAAATCTGTTTTGCAACACTTTCCGTTTCCTTTTGTCACCCAAAAAAAAAAAAAAAGAGTTGCCTGTTACATAAGAAAGTGGTGCAGCGTGAACGTCCTTGACACCAGTTAAAGCCCATTTTCCTGTTGTAGTTTGAATTAACTGGCAGGAGTCTGGAGAAAGCTCTGCCTCTGCTGAGAAACCAAATGTGGAAACCAAAGAAAAGCCCATGCCAAATACTGTAATACTCTTACCTCGCGGATCAGCCCTCTTGTTGCACTCTGCAGTGTTAATGTGTCTGGCTGACATCTGCGTGCTTTTTTATGATGGTTGCAAACTGGATTACAGCCTAATAAATCTAGCGGTATGTACCGTACCATGTTCACTGTGGCCCACAACTGATGCAGTTTTCTTTCCTCTGCATCTTTGTTGTTGTACATTTTTCGCATGGCCACCCAAGTGTACCGATTATATCTGTTTTCCTCAAATACTTTAGGTCCCCAGTCTGATCTGTAGCCAGAGAAAACGCCACTATGGCTTCTCCTGCCTGCAGAATCTAAAATAACAAAGACCCAAATATATTCAGGGATTAAAAAAAACCTTCATCAGACCAAAATATCCATCTGAACTGGGTCATGTGTTATTGCCTTAATAAAGATGGCTCTGATAGAGAGAGGAGAGATTCCTACTTACCTATAAAATACTATCACTTATGGTGGCAGATACTCGTCAACCTTGAAGGCTGGTTTCACTTCTTATTTGTTCTTCCTTAGTATTCTAGAAACACGTCTATCGATGTGGTGACCACAGAACAACTCCTGAAGCTACAGGACGCATCTTAATGCAAAAATACACAAGTTTTAGTACAATTCAGTACAAAGTCCCCTTAAAATTCAGCCATTTCAAGCCTCATTAATCACAAAAACTCTGATGGACTGAGGTGTTAATGTGTGTGGAACCAGGGAAGGATCCGTCGGGGAAACTGAAAGCGAGGCTTGTTTTGTTAGCATGTCGCAGAAGGAGACGGGCTCCTCAAAGAGCGTCGAGGCTGATCCGAGTGTCGGTGTCAAACGGTACAGATGAGGCCGGGGTGTGTGTGTCGGTGAGAGGGGGTCCTGTGGAGTGCTGGGGTGGTGGGGGTAGTGGTCATATGAGGAGGGGGATAACTGAGGGATCAAGTGACAGATGGTGTTTTTCTGCACGGACTGAACATCCTAGCAGCCCCCCACAAACACAAGAGCCGGTCATTATACCGAAGCTTCATCACAGCTGAAGAACGAGATTATTAATGCACAGAAGATGTTTGCATGTGATGGTGATTGTGTTTCTCTTCTCTGTAGCACGAGAACAGTGGATAGGAAACTATTATTTCACTAAGAAATACCCAAAGCTTTTAATGGAAGTAGATACGTGTAGAATAATTCATTTGTTTTTGTTGAAGTTCCCTTTAAAAAGGGACATAGTTGGAAGTGAATGCAGCCATTTCCTGATGGAGGCAGCTGAATGTTACAGAAAGTGAAGAAAAACATTTACTAATTGTGCTGCAAGTCAACCAGAGTCCTTTAAAGAAAAGGTCATTTTTAAAGGGCTTCCTTTTAGACCACAAATATTTGACCTTCAGGTGGTATTTTAAAATATAATCCCATTGTTTTTACCCATTCAAATACATCTGGATGTCTGAATGGATGATTTAACAAAGTAAAAGCTGCACATAGTTAATGCAGATTGGTTCAAAGAGGGAGAATAAGCTCCAGTGTTATTGTCCTGTACTCTCCGTGAGTGGCCGTCTAACGCCGCACCGCCATCGCCGCTGCGTTGCTACGGGAACCCTATTGCTATGGTAGCAGGGTAGAGGTTTGTCACACCTCATTACAAGACTTTGCAAGGGGAAACAAGACTGAGAGAGAGGGAGAAATAAAGAAAACTGGAGAGAGTGAATTGGGGAGGAGGAGAGGGAGAGCAATGAGGCGCACATGAACACGAGGGGGTAAAAAAAAAAGAAGAAGAGACAGGAAGGCACCAACACACAGAGAGAGTGAGGAGAGCAGGGTGAAAGAGGAAGAGATAAAAGTAAAATCCCCAGAGGAAGTAAAGCGAGAGGAATGCAAATAGAAGCAGAGAGAGAGAGAGACTATAATGAGGAAGAGCTCCGGCTCGATGAAGACGACTGTCTGCTGCTGCTGAGGCAGTAAAATATGAATGAATGAAAACAGAGCAGGGAGAGAAGCGAGTGTGGGTGGGGAGCGAAAACAGAGGCTTGATTGGAGGAGAAGAAGCTGTTGCATGGACCAAACAGACAAAGGAGGCAGACTGAGGAACAGAAGTAAGGGAGGACCGAGCGCTGAGTGACGGCAGC
Source organism: Pempheris klunzingeri (assembly GCF_042242105.1). Taxonomy (NCBI): domain Eukaryota; kingdom Metazoa; phylum Chordata; class Actinopteri; order Acropomatiformes; family Pempheridae; genus Pempheris; species Pempheris klunzingeri. Next base: position 21,734,514 of record NC_092028.1, on the reverse strand, counting down.
GGAGCCAAGGACAAAGATGAGTCGAGGCCGCGTTAATCTTCTTCGTGACTTATCTTTGTGTGCAGGCTTGAGCCGTGTATAATTTCCCGTGGAATGAGTCGGACAGAGTTTCCTCCCAGTGACTGCAGCTCAGGATGCATCACACACACACACACACACACACACACACACACACACACACACACACACACACACACACACACACACACACACACACAGGCGATATATGTGAGTCAGAGCCACGTCTTGTTATCACGAGGCGGCGGGACATGAGAGCAGGGTTGGTCAGCGCTCTGTTTAGCGGTGTCAGACATGATGCGGATGCCGGGGGCGAGCGTGCGGGGACGGAGGGCCGCAGACTGGTGCGGTCACCGTGGAGGGGGCAGGTTTGTCTTCGGTCAGGTGGAGGAGAGTCTGGATTAGTCTGAGGATAAAACCTGCACCTGACTTCCTGTTTGGGGGTTTGCAGAGCGGCGTGCGTGGTTGTGGGTTTGAACACTCGCGATCAGCTGCAGAGCACCGTGCTGTGTCTTTTCTGATTCTCATCTGGAGCTGCATGGACATTTCCTCCTCTGCCCTCGGGGTCAGGACAGGGTGGGACGGCAAATCCTTAACCCTTATCTTAACCCTTATCCTAACCCTTACCTTAACCCTTATCATAACCCTTATCCTAACCCTTACCTTAACCCTTATCATAACCCTTATCCTAACCCTTATTATAACCCTTATCCTAACCCTTACCTTAACCCTTATCATAACCCTTATCCTAACCCTTACCTTAACCCTTATCATAACCCTTATCCTAACCCTTACCTTAACCCTTATCATAACCCTTATCCTAACCCTTACCTTAACCCTTATCATAACCCTTACCTTAACCCTTATCATAACCCTTACCTTAACCCCTATCATAACCCTTATCATAACCCTTACCTTAACCCTTATCATAACCCTTATTATAACCCTTATCCTAACCCTTACCTTAACCCTTATCATAACCCTTACCTTAACCCTTATCATAACCCTTACCTTAATCCTTACCTTAACCCTTATCATAACCCTTACCTTAACACTTACCTTAACCCTTATCATAACACTTACCTTAACCCTTATCATAACACTTACCTTAACCCTTATCATAACCCTTACCTTAACCCTTATCATAACACTTACCTTAACCCTTATCATAACACTTACCTTAACCCTTATCATAACTTAATTTAACCCTCAAAAGTAACAAGCACCAGATAAAATGTCCTCACAACAATGGTATAAACTACACCAAACTATTAACTGTACACACACACACACACACACACACACACACTCAGACTGTGTTTGTCACACACCACCTCTCTTTATGACCATGTATGGTTGCTACCACGTCCTGTGTGTGCGGCCTTCAACCTTCAATCCCCAGCAAACAGGAAGCGAACGTCACCACAAAAAGACTAAGCAATATGTGTCGGCCCTGCCTCTCTTTGTTTGCACTCATAACACACACACACACACACACACACACACACACTCTGCTGATGCTGACTTCGGTCATAGTTTCTGCACAAGTGAACATTTATGGTTGAAGCCAAAGTCTCTCTGTGAAGGAAATGGGGTTTTAAAGTCACCACCAAGTTTCTCATATTCTCATCAAACAACCAGAAATCTGACTACGGTGATAAAAATGTTCATAGCAGCACATTCATGGTCCGTTAAATGTGGGTTAACATGTTCCTCAGTCAAGAAAATACTTACAAAAAGAGAAAAATGCTCCTTTTCACTGGAGTTGTTATAAAATCAACAGTAACATCATTTCCCTCCGTTAATTAGGTCAAATTAGAGCCTTTATTAGGCCAAACTGAAGCACTTATAAGGTGAACAGTGACACCACAGATACTGCAGGTGAAGAATATTATTTCTTTTGGGATTATTGGGAGTTGAAGTCCTTATATTAACTAACTTTGTTGTTGATTCTCCAAAACAGACGACTTTATGATATTCAAGAGGTCAGGAACAAAATGCTCCTCGTGTATAGAGAACAATGTTCTGTGGGTTTATGGTATAAACTCAAACTACAAACATCTTGGGTGTAATAATTTAAACAAAAAGGCGAAGCTGCGTTCAGGAACACTAGTTTAAACACCGCAGCTGTAACTCTGGTGAGTGTCGGGCACATTGTAAATAAACAATCATCTTTTAAAGAAACTGAAATATGGATGAATTTTAAACGAGCAGCAAAAGAAAACAGGAGTTTCTTTGACATGTTGCAGGAATGTAGGTCAGAGCATCTATAAATAATCATTTGCTGGGTATTGGTTGGATTTCCTTCTTGACTCATAGAAACTGTTTTATTCATTCATTATTTGTTTGAGCCTCCTCGTCGTTTCTAACGTGGTCGTGTTTGTTCTGCAGGTTCGCTACAAGGAGGACTTTGAGAGGAATAAAGGGAAAGGCTTCAGCGTGGTCGCAGACACGCCAGAGATGCAGAGAATTAAGAAGACGCAGGACCAAATCAGCAATGTGAGTGTCGGCTACAGCCAGCGATCACCCGTCACTCCACCGGGTCATTTATTCCTCTCAGTCTTAACAGCGGAGCTCCAAGTGCTCTCTTGTGGATTGATTAGTTTCTGACCATAATCCCTTCGCCAATACTGAACTGAGGGTTTATTTGACGGTACTCTGAAAACGTCCGTTCCCTCCCTTAGCTTCAAGCTACCTAATAAGCAGGTCATGCTCATGTGGTGTGTGGTTTAAAAACTCTGCATGATACGTTCGTTAGCTCTAATATAAAGATTTACTGATATTCACCAGCGGAAGCCACAAGACTTCTCATTTCACTCCCTGATTGGCTGCAGCTTCTTCACCTCAGGCCTCAGAGAGCTTCACCACATTAAAGGCACGTCTGCAACTCGGCTTAGAGGCACTTGTTGTCATAGTGTCATCACCAATAAATGAAAACAGAAAACTGTAATCTGAAAATACAGAAACTTTCAGATCAGTTCTCTCAAATAAAACTGTCAGACGTCAGTAGAGGAAGTGGTGAAATCACTCGTTGTAGAAAGTCTGGAAAATGCTTCATCGTAATAAACCCGTCCAATCATTTATTTTGGCCTGTACGTCTGCGACGGCTGTTTTCTCCCGTTTATGTGACTGTGACATTTTACAGAGTTGTTAATTTGTCAGTCAGACGCCGTGGACAGAACATTTCCTATGAACACGGATAAGATGTGACGTTCGTCCGAGAACACGGAGAGAAAACAGATAAATCGAGAAACGGCTCTGAGGGAAAAACACACGTGCCGACGCATGAGCACAACTAAAGATCTAACTAGTAAAGAGATAACATGTAAAATAAAACTAGATAACGTGTAAAATAAAACTAGATAACGTGTAGTGTTCAGGGTTAAATGAGGAGAAAATAAATCCACCTGAATTGTTTCTCTTGAATCAGATCAGTGGAAAAAAAAGTCTGTTTTTAATCATGACTGTTTTACGTATCGTTCATCCTCCCTCCTCTGCTCACACCGCTCCTCGGTTATAGTAATGGACTCTCCCCCCCTCGTCTCCCCCTCAGCTCCCGTCATTGATTTGCCGTTTCTCTGTAAACGCAGCACAGCGCTGTAGACATGTGCGCAGTGTCAACCTTCAGTCTCACGCTCGCCTAACCAGCTCCGCTCCGGCCTCGCTAACCACATAATTAGTGTGGAGGGTGATGGGTAATTACCGCTTTCATGTGGAGAAAGTTTGTGAGTGTCTGAGATCAAAGACGCGCGATGTGTTCGTGTGTGAGTGCGCAGACACACCGGCCGCATCCAGATACGAGCCGGGATGGATGTGATGGATGTGATGGATGTGATGGATGTGATGGATGTGATGGATTTGGGCGCATCGTGAGGTATAACTGATGACCAAGAGACATCTGCTGACAATCAGTGCGTCACTCACAGCCAATCAGAAGAGAGAAGAAGAAACAAACTGGTCGGCTTCCCAGAACAACAGACACATGAAGCCTTTTGTTCATCTCCTCCTCCTCCTCCAGGCGTCTCTAGACTTTTGGGGTTTTTTTTGCTTTTCTTCGTCATGACTTTTCACTCCTCCGTCAACCCTCCTCCGTTTCCTGTCACCTTCCTCTCGTCAAGCAGCAAATGAGAAGTGGTGGCAGCAGCAGCCTGGTCACTTCCTGTGAACACACACACACACACACACACACCAACCATCTGTTGGAGCTGCTGCTTCAAAACAAACCTAAATAATCTCCCTCACACACTCTCACGCAGCATATTGCGCTGGAGAAGCGTCCCTGTGTCCTCTCAGTCACTCGCTCCGCCGTCCTCTCACAAACGCTCCGTCATTTACCCCCCCTGTCCGTGAACACACCCCCTCGCTGGCGGCACACTGGGCTCTTTGAGCGCGGGCGTGAGCGTGGACACAATCGGGGCTGTAGATCTCTGTGAGTCAGTCTGTTATCAGGCGGCTAATGAGGCGGACGGGTTATTTAGTGCAGCCATAGAGCAGTTTTAGTTTTATTAGCTCTGAATGCTGCCTCTGTCACGCTCACTGCTGAGGCTGCAGCGTCTGTCTGTTCCCTGATTTATTGGTTTATTTAAAACAGGCACTGGACAATAAATATATTACAGCACATGGAGCATCTTCTCATATCTCTGGGGCGTGGATACGACGCACATTAGCAATAAATAAATGATAAATCCACATAACACTAGAAAATGCAGCAGTGTGTTTATACTGTGAGCACGTTAAAGCTTTTATTTCAGCCCGTAAACTGATTAAAACTAATGTTTGTGAGGACTGTGTTCTGTTTAATTGATCTCTTTGTACCTGACATGGTGGTTACCTGCTTTAGGACTGATAAAGCTCTGAGGAAAATGTTCAAAATGTCCATTAATTCCATGTAAGAGCACTAATTTGAATGATTTAGCTTAGTCATATGATTCCCTCCTCCTCCTCCTCCTCTCAGTGCTTCCTCTTAAATCGAGCTGGCTCATTCTCGCCCCGAGCGTCGAAGCGTCTTCTTAGTTCCCTTTTTCACTTCACCTGTTCTTCCTGATGTGTCAGCGACGGTTGCTCAGCGACTCGGAGCTCACACCACTTCCGCCCGCCGAGATGTCATTTCCCCTCAGCGTCAAGCTGCTTCCCGAGGCGCCGCTGCTCGTAGCGCCCCACCTATGACCACGACCGCAGCAGGGCGAGTGGGAGCCCTCTGGGGGGCGGAAAGGGAACTGCGCTCCTCCACAGGCTTCCTGTCGATCTGAGGCTGTTTCTGTGTGTGTGTGTGTGTGTGTGTGTGTCCTGACCCTGTGTGTGTGTGTCTCCCACAGATTAAGTACCACGAGGAGTTTGAGAAGAGGAAGATGGGAGGAGAGGCCTCACATCACCAGCCGAGTAACCCCAGCCCAGGTATCCCCTCCAACACACATGACATGATCTTCATCAGTAGACAGAGGATGAGGAGGAGGAGGAGTAAGAACAGTAGGGAGGAGAAGTTTACAGAGAGGGCACCCTATGAAACACTCATAAAGGATCAGTTCACCCAAATAAACCCTCCTAAATAAAACCTCCTATATTAGATACCAGTTTGTACAACTGATGTTTTCAAGGTCGTGAAGATGTTTGAGTTTGAACACATTCTGTTGAAAAAATGCTTGATTTTCAATATAATCTGTAACAGTATTTGAAATGAATCAATATTTGCTCGTTGTGTCGCTGCTGGTGAAATAAAGCAGGTGTCAGCGCACACAGACTGAAGTGTGAAGGAGCTTTCACAGTTGCATTTATAATGACTAGACGTGATGATAGAGGCTTTTTACAGTCTGGAAACTTTTGTTTTAGAGGCCTTGAAAGTGCTTGAAAAGTGCTAATGTTTTGTAATGTGGGTGAACTTTAACCCTTCAGACCCGTGTGGTCGTGGCTCCGTCCACCGCAGGCCGCCACTGGTCCTGACTTGTTCCCTGCGTTCACTCCTGTGTTGCAGAGCTGCAAGCATGAAAATAGTTGTAACAGTCTGACATGAAGTGGTCAGATCTACTGACAAACAGGTTTGCTCAACATTTAAGCCACTGTGAAGTCGTGAGTATGAGCGACACTGAAGCATGAGGAGCGTCTGAGTCCACCTGCTGCTTGTGTCGGACGTTTCCACCTCGACACAGAGAGGCTTTGTTCAGCAGGTTGTGTAACGGGGAAATCCAGAGCCAGCGGACGCACGTCCCGGCTTGTCGTGTTCCAGAATTCCTCCGTCTGTGTGGAGCAGCGCGCAGTCAGTGAACGCACCACGCATCAACAGGGATTGTCTCTATAGCATCTCCATTCTCCCTCTTAAAACGGTGGCTCCCGGTGTGGCCCCCCCGGGGCGTCTGGTGTCAGGAGAAATGTTTCCAGTGTTTTCCGCTCACAGTCTTTCTTTCTTTCTCTCACCAGGCGCCTTCCAGCCTGCAGCCACTCAGAACTACCACTTTGATCCAGCTCCTGAACCGGTGCGCCAGGCGGCCGCCGCCCCGCCTCCCGCCACTGGGGTGAGTCCTCCACTGGGCCTTATTCTGCTTATCGCTCGGCTTTGTACTGAAGATGATTAAACATGATTTCCTGTCCTGACGGCGTCCGTAGAAACAGTCTGTTATACAGAGACAGACGTAGAACGGCAGAATGGAGTATTGAACAAAGCAGAGTAATAAATGTTATCACTGAGATGATGGACAGAATATGAATGTTCGTCAGTAACAGTAACTTAGGAGCAGCTTTATATTTAGTTGTAGCATGTGTGAAAAAGAAAGCCGGATGTATTGATGAGAAGCGCTGACCGAAGCTCTTGCTGTCGTCCACAGAAGCGGTACAGGGCCGTGTACGACTACTCCGCCGCCGACGAGGACGAGGTGTCCTTCGTGGACGGAGACGTGATCATGGACGTGCAGCAGATCGACGAGGGCTGGATGTACGGCCGCGTGGAGCGCACCGGCCAGCAGGGCATGCTGCCCGCCAACTACGTGGAGGCCATCTGAGCGAGAGGGAGGGAGAGAGGTGGAGGAGGAGGTAGAGAAAGGGAGGGAAAGAAGGAAAGGAAAAGCCCAGTGCCATCTCATCTTAACGCCGCTTTCTCTTGATTTTACCCCAGCCTGTCCTGTGACCCCCCCACCCCCACCCCCTCAGCATCCCCTGCTCTGCTCTCACTGTTCAGCCACAGACGTCCTCTGTCCTCCTGTCTGTCTGTCTGTCTGTCTGTCCGTCTGTGCTGATGTCCCCCGTCCTCTGTTATCGTCTCCCGGCTCCACTCCGGCGCCGTCACACGTGGAAATCTAAATTCTTTATTAAAAAAAAACTCACAGCAGACTGCAGCTCTCAACAATCACATGTTCGAACAGAGCTGCAGACGTTACTGAGGAGAGTGTGTGTGAGTGTGTGAGTGTGTGTGTGTGTGTGTGTGTGTGTGTGTGTGTGTGTGTGTGTGTTGTGTGTGTGTGTGTGTGTTGTGTGTGTGTGTGTGTTTTGTGTGTGTGTGTGTGTGTGTGTGTGTGTGTGTGTTTGGCCGGACTGTGAAACACGGTGAACAATCTCAGTCTCTCATAACAAAGCTTGAATACTTCTGACTCGCGTACATTCCTTTAACCTCTAACCTTGTTGCTGCGGCGACGATCAGCCGGTTATCGGTTTTTAACTCGCTCACGGGCCCGACGGGCGTCTCGCCACCGTGGCGCCCTGGTGTCCTGCGCTGCATTGTGGGTATCGCTGTCAAACTGGAATCGTAGCCTAAGTGAGAACCACAGGAGGGGTCAGGGACACGTTAGGGGACACATCAGTCCGACTCTTGCAGAGTGCATCGCCTCACACACACACACACACACACACACACACACTCACAGCCTGAATGCCTTCAGTCCCGAGAGAATCACAAAGTTTTGGTGATGGAGGTTAAACCGTGTGTGGAGAGGAGATGGGAACAGGTCTCCTCCTTCCCCCTCTGCCGAGCACAACTTCCTGTCGTGGCTCTTTGGTTGTTTTAGTGACTCCACTAACGTCCCCGTCTGTTCTTCCATTTAACGTGAGAGCTAAAGTTGTTGACTCGTTGGTTGTGGTAAATGTCGGTGCCGTTGTTGTTTCCTCATGCTCTTCTTCTTTTGGCTTTCTTCTTCTTGTTATCGTGAGATTTTTATTTTCAACACACAAAAAAAAACCCATAAAAGAAAAAAGCAAATGAACGAACCAGCAGCTCAGATCAGTTTAACTCCCCTGAACGTCTGGAGGCTCTTTGATATTCTGGAGCTCATGAGAAAGTCATGTTTTAAAAAAAAAAAAGGCATTTAAAAAACACGTGAAAGAGTTTTATCTAAAGGGGGGGGGGGGGGCAGCTCTGCACCCTGACCCAGGATGGGAGGTTTTCTCTGTCCGTCTGGCAGGTGAATCAAAACACCATCCACTATTTTTGATATCCGACCCAAAGGTTCCAGCGTTTGGTTGGTGGTCACTGAGACGTGAAGAAGGCTGGTCCACACACACACACACACACACACGCCTCTACACACACACACACACACACACACACACACACACACATATACCTCTACACACACACACACACACAGATGCTGCACGACTCCTCAGACTCTGATCATGACGTGTGAACATCTCAGTGGTGTAAATAATCTGATCGGCCCCGGACCGCTCACACCTCTCCGCCCTCCCGCCCTCCTGTGATGCACTGTGACGGTCACAGACATGAGCGCCGTGTTTTCAGGTGGGAGGGGGGGCGGGGGTGGAAACAGCTTTACTTAAAAAAAAACAAAAAAAAACAGGCTCTCACTATGTAGCTAGACGACGTTGTATCATTGTATATGTATCATAAAGGTGAGGTGGGGAATGTGACACAGGTCTTGGTGCTCTGGGAAGTGACTCACCTGCAGATGAGAGGAAGTGATGGGACACTTTGCAGGTTTCTGATTGGAGTGTGTGTGTGTGTGTGTTGTGTGTGTGTGTGTGTTGTGTGTGTGTGTGTGTGTGGACCTGTAGTGGGCAGAGAAGTCGTCTCTGGTGTTTTTCTGGGGTGAACTGAAGGTTTGAGGTGGTTTATGTTAGTTTGGCTCAAGTCGACTGAGCGTGTGGTGATGTAGACCGGTGGGGGGGTGGGGGGGTGACGGAGGGTGCTGATCTGACGCCCTCCTGCGCCCCCCCCCCCACCCCGGCAGCGAGGCAGGGCAGGTTGTTTGTCTGACCTGGATGTTCATCAGGACTTCACCTCATCACTCGTCTACTGAACCGTGCCGCCATGCCATAACCCCGTCTGCGTCCCGCCCCCCGTCTGCTCACACATCCCCCCCCCTCCCCCGTCCTCCAGCCGCCATCGTAGGCTCCTGCGCTTCTCACCGATCACCCCCGCTTCTATGATACTGGATATATACTGTAGACTTCGCAGAGTGAAATCATGTAATCCACAATCGGGTTTAGCATTCAGACCGGTTTTGTGCATTCCATCTTAAATTGTTTTTGTTTTTGATATAATTTTGTTATTTTTTAAATAAAAAAATAAAGATATCATATGCATCATATTGACTTACACGTGTATTCAAAGCTCGTACTGGATACATCCTCAGAGTAAAGGACCTGATATCATCTCCTGTTCCCTGTTACAGCACTTCAAATTGTACTTATGATTCTGCAGATTCAATAAAATGTCATTTTTTCTCAGACTCGACTCGTCTTGTCTTGTGTTGTGTAGCAGAGACGTCCGGAGGCCCCCGGGGCACAGAAATAACCCCACCGTTGGGCCCCTCTCGGCCCCCAGCCCTCTGGGGGGGGTCTGTGTGTGTTACTGATGTGCTTTTGGTCGCTTGGTTCAAAACAAAACTTCAGTTTCTGCAACACAAAGATGAGATTTAATCTTTTATTTATTTAGCGGTGCCAATTATTTTTGTAATTAATCAAATTAGCCTGTTAGCCGCCTGCTGAGCGGTTCACCCCCCCGACACACACCCACAGTATTATTATTAAAGCTATTATTACTGCTCTTAAAGTTTTCTGTTAAAAACTTACATATCTTCCATGTTTCAGTTCTTTTGGCTTTAATTAGCCTTTTAAATAAAACAACATTCTGAACATTAGTGTCACAGCCAGAGTCCTTAAAATGTTACTATTACTTCTGTTGGTTGTTAAAAAGTATTAAAGAGTCTTAAATGTTTGATGTGTTGATGCTGTCAGCTGGTCTGAATCCACTCCAGGAACAAAACGTCTGAACATTTAATATTTGATGAAATCCCTCCAGACGCCTGTCGTCCTGTTTCAGGACATTAATAAACATTAATGTTCTTTAACTGACAGCAGAGTGTTTGGACGACTGCAGTTTAGGTTTGTGTTTAAAACCGGCCTTAAATTTAATTCCCTGATCACAAAAACTTAACTTCATTGATTGTATTTTAGTCTTGTTTATGTTCCCGAGGGTTTAGAAGACACCAGAACTACAGAGTTCACTTTTCATTTAATTACAAAAGTTATTTTACAGCTCGGTCTCCTACAAAACACTCTGCCGTCTCTGCTGAAGCTCGCAGAGAAAATATACAGTACAAATAGTTCCCTGGAGTCACCTGGGGTCACCTGGAGTCACCTGGGGTCACCCCCCCCCCCCCCCCCCATGAGGAGGTCACAGTTCAGTCTGAGGTGAAGCCGTCCTGATGGAGGAGGTGGTGTCACTCAGGTGTTCCTAATAAAAAGGCACCTGGCTGAGTTTTCCTGAGTTGTTGGACACAAAGGAGGAGTGATGTGAGGCTCACTGGCATCTCTGACCTCCTGCTGCCCCTCCTCCTCCTCCTCCTGCTGCCCCTCCTCTTCATCCTCCTCCTCCTCCTCCTCCTCCTCCTGCTGGGGGAGTCTTTACCCTGAGTTGGTCCTGTCAGGCTCCTCTCCTCCTCCTCCTGCTGAGGCCCTAACAACGACACTTTGTGGCTTTTGAATCAAACGTCTTGCTTCATTTTTGCAGCTAACCATCAGGTGAAAGAGCCTCTTTTCCCGTCGCTTCCTGTTTCGAGGGGGGAGGGTCGAGCTGACTCACCCGCTCCGTCGACCTCCGAGCGGCTCCGATCTTTGCCGATCTCCTGGCCCGAGTGCTGCGTGTCCTCCGCGTCTCCAGCAGCCTCCGACAGCCTGTTCATCATGGTGGACATTTTGATGTTGATGTTCTTCGCCATCGTTGGCCTCGTCTTCCTCTCCTACATCATCTACCTGCTCTGAGGATGATGATGGTGACGATGAAGATGACGATGAGGCGGCCGCTGCCCCGGCGGACAGAAGGTGTGTGTTTGTGCTCTCCTGCATCCCTGCTCTCCATCATGGACATCGGTGAGGGCGCGTTTGTTTGCATGCGGGCTGATAACCGGGATGATTTTCACACATTTCCGGGAGAAAATGTCAGAAAGCTGCCGGACAGAGTGTGTGTGTGTGTGTGTGTGTGTGTGTCACAGAGCTGCTGACCCTGCTGGCTGTCAGTGATTCAGACTAAATGTCTCCTGCTCCAGGCTGCAGGGCCCCGATGGCGTCTCACTGCCGGAGCAGCAGAGAGGGGAAAAACACCTGAAGAAGAAGAAGAAGAAGCCAAACTCCTTGTGCCTCTCTGCCATCACCCCCCCCCCCCGTCCTCCATCAGACCAGGATGCTCCAGCAGCCCCCTCCGTGTGTTTTCTATGCTTCCTAACCCTGTTTCCCGTAGAGGAGGACTAGTTACCTGTGCACAGTGAGCCGGTAGGTGAGGCAGCAGGAGAGCAGAGCTGGAGGCTTTTTAACAGTGACTGCGCTCAGATACGCCTCCACTGCCAACTCCATGTTATTTTCACCGTGGTCTCCTCCTCACTGCTGAAACAAAGGCTCAGTATCTCAGTGTTCATCTCAGTGTTTACACCACAGCTCATAGAAATCATCTCTTATGTTTGAATAGTGTTGAGTTTACTGATCACGTGATGGTTTCAGTGAAGCTTCCTCTTCAGTTCAGCACACAGGTTATCACAAAGGTAACGTTAGAGTTACTCTGCTACAGCGAGCGAGTCCTAAACTCTGAGCGACCTGCAGCCTTTTGATGAATCAGGACCTCAGAGATGAAGAGCAGCACCATTTGGTCACATCTCATGTGTTTACAGTGAGGAAGACTCTTCTGCCCTTTACAGATCATTAGATATCTGAAGTGTCTGTGCTAGATGGTGTTCTGGTTCCTGATGTGGTCATCTCTTATTATTATTATTATTATTATTATTATGAATGTGTATTTGTGGAGAAATGAGCTCCAGCTGCAGATGACCTGCAGGAGATGAAATAAGAACTATTTATTCCCTATTTACACTGTTTCCCCTCCCCGCACACAAAACGGACTGTTATGTAGTTTCTTCTATAATTATAATAAAATGATTTCTGTCTGACCTCTGAGCTGAGTTATTAGTTTTAAAATAAGTGTCTGACGTCAGCTTCCGGTTCCTGTGATGGTCACGTGACTCACCGCGCCGTGTTTTAAAGGAGACACGTTTTGGCTCCTGTCTCTTTAAGGCTACATGCTAATGCTAACAGGCTAACCTGAAAATAAACAGCAGAAAAACAAACCTGCAGCTTCACAGACGGCCGCCATCGATCCGAGCTGGAGCTCCGACCGGTAGCGGGCCTCCCCAGGACAGATGGACCAGGTGACAACAGACAGGTAACAACAGACAGGTAACAACCATGGAGGACAGACAGGCGGACTCGGGTTCTTAGTGGGCGGGGCCAAATCACAGTAGGGGGCCAAGTCTTACCTGTCGAACAGGACAGCAGCTCTGAGGTGTGTCACCTTCAGACTACTTCATTCAGCCCCCCAGGGGCAAAACTAGTCCTGTTTCCATCAGTGTGAGGACATTTAAAGTATTTAACAAGAAACAATCAAATGAAATAAAATATGACAAAAGACAATAAATCTGCAGTAAAATATAACATAATATGATATAATATAATATAAAATAACATAATATAATATAATATAATATAATATAAAATAATATAATATAATATAATATAACATAACATAACATAACATAACATAATATAATATAATATAATATAATAGAATAGAATAGAATAGAATAGAATAGAATAGACATGGAGGTGTGAGCTGTGTCCTGCAGATGGCGCCGTTCACCTTCGGTGGTGGAGGAGAACCATCATAAACTTTAATCTACAGGAGCCTCGGTGGCTCACCTGGCCCCCACTGCTCCCACACACCTGTCGGTCCTGTCAGCCTTCAGCTGTGCAGCACCAGTGGAGGTGAGAAGGACCAGGTGAGCTCAGGTGCAGGTTTGTCTCTGAACAGACCCCCTCTCTTCTCCATGTCTCTAGTTTACACCTTCCTGTCAGCACACACTCTGTCCTTAAAGGAGCACTTCAGCATTTTGGGAGAAACATCAGAACATCAGTGCTTCCTTGCAGAGAGTTAATGTGAAGCTAGCAGTAGCTTAGCTTAGTTTAGCTTATTTTAGTTTAGCTTAGCACAAAGACATGAAACAGTTAGCCTGGTCAGAGCGCCTTGTTAAGTGACGACCCTGTGACAGAGCCAGGCTAGCTGTTTCCCCCTGTTTCCAGTCTTTATGCTAAGCTAAGCTAACCATCTGATGGCTGTAGCTTCATGTCCCCCCCCCCCCCACCCCGGCTAAAGTTTCTCCCACATGTGTGCAGACAGACTCTCTGGGAAATAATCTGAATTCCTCTGCTGATAGTATAATCTGCCACTCTGCCACCACAATACAGCCGCTGTTCTGTCTGACACACACACACACACTCACACACTCACACTCACACACACACACACTCACACACACACACACACACACACACACACACACACTCACACACACACACTCACACATACACACACACACACACACACACACACACACACACTCACACACACACACACACACACACACACACACACACACACACACACACACACACACACACACACACACACACTTCAAACAGCATCTCTGTGTGATGGACAGTCTGCAGCCGAGGGCTCAGAGGGACAGACGGACTGTAGGCAGCTGAGCATGTAGCATGACCTCACTGCCCCCCCCCCCCCCCCCCCCCCCACACACACACACACACACACACACACACCTGCATTCCTGCTGACCCCCCCCCCCCCCCCCCCCCCCCTGTGGCCTGTCACTCTGCCCCATCAGAGCTGCGTCACGGCTCAAACGTGTCCGTCGAGTCAAAAAGAGCCAGAACAGGTGCTCTTTTGTCTCCCAGCTGCAGGGACGCTGGCCCTCCCGGGGGGGGGGGGTGTTTCTGGGGTGGATGTGGTGACACAGGACGCTGTGGGGGGGCAGGAAGTGCTCCGGCTCTGCTCCAGCTGTGGGCCTCACTTGTCTGGGCTCATTTTGCTGTGACACCAGAGCCAGATGTTTGCAGGGCAGCGGATTACACACCAGGTTTGGGTGGACAGTCGTGGGGGGGGGGGGCACCAGTGAGGCAGAGAGCGGCTGTAGTGATCAGTCACAGACAGCACAGACAGAGGGAGCCCCCCCCCCCATCATAAATTACATCACTTCATCATGTAATAACTCCAGGAATGTGCTGAAGCTCCCTGACTGATGATGTGTAACTGAGCTATTTTTCCTTGAAGCATGCTGCCCCCCCCCCCTGAGGCACCTGTAACCTCCTGCAGCCTCCTCTGGACCCAACAAGGGGGGGGGGGCAGCAGTGAGGAGCTGAGTATAATAATACAATAGATGGAGAGGGAAGGGGGGGGGGGGGGGGGCAGAGCAAATAAAGAAAAATGAGGCAATGAAAGAAAATAGTGAGGGGGGGTTGCTGTGGCCTTCAGCGCTGGAGTTCCTGTTGTTGTGGGTTGGGAGTTTCCCTCCGTGCAGGCCGGGGGGGGGCCATGGAGGCTGATCTCTTTCCTGCCCGGGCCTGCAGGTCTTTCCTCCCCTCCTGTGTGTTTTCTGTGAGTTTGAAGCTGAAGCACAGGGTGGGGGGGGGGTTTGCTCTTCAGCGCCACGACCACTTTCACTTCAGATTGGACTACACGTCCCAACATGCCACCCCCAACCCCCCCAACAATAGGGGGCGGGGGCCGTAGATCCCGCCAGCCAATGGCTTTGTGTCTGGAGACCTGTGGTTGGTGCGTTGCACGGCAGCTGTTGTCAATGGCAACAGAGGTTTTGAGGGAAGCATGAGCTGGACAGCTGGTAGAGGGTCCCTCAGCCCTCTGCTGGGGGGTCACGTGATCCCCCGGCAGCCAATCCCAGCCCCCCGCCCTCCTCTCTCCCTCGCTCCCTCCCTCTCATTGGCTCGCTCGGGCTGTTGGGCTGCAGCAGGAGGGGGAGGGGAGGTGGAAAGAGAGGAGGGAAGTGGAGACACAGAGGGAGGGAGGGAGTGAGGGAGGGGAGGCGAGGGGCCAGCTTACACAGGGAGCGAGTGGAAGAGCGAAAACGGAGAGCGGGAGCCTCTTCCCTCTGTGTGGTTATCGGGCTAGAGAGAGGGGTGAGGATCCCACGCACGCCCTGTTTGCCCTCCAGCCTCCCCCCTCAGCAGCAGGAGAGGAGGAGAAGCCGGAGGGAAGGAGCAGAGAGGAAGCTTTCAGCCTGTCACACCCGGAGACACAAGGAGAGGCAGGAGCATGCCTCTGAGGACGGCGGCAGCAGCAGCAGGCGGCTGCCAGCCTGCCTCGCCTCTGTGAGCAGAGCAGGACCGAACGGCTGCCGGGACCCCGAACGAGGAGGAGGAGGAGGAGAAAAGGAGGAGAAAAGGAGGAGAAAAGCAGGAGGAAGGCAGCCGGAGATCTCGTGTCATGAGCGGGGACAGGAGGAGGGAGGAGGCTCGCTGAAACCATGGACCAGGTGAGGATGGAGAGGAGGCGAGGAGGGGAGGGACTGAAGGGGAAGTGAAGGGGAGCACCACCTTCGGCGTGCTTCACATCACACACACACACACACACACACACACACACACACACACACACACAGCAGCTCGTGGTGCATTCATAGCATCCATCATCGCCCTGTCCACTCCCTCCAGGCGAACACAAACAGCACAGCATGTTGCTTATTCTGCAGATGTGTTTTCTGCCTCCCTGAGGCCAGCTCGGTTTCACTCTGGGGGAGGCAGAGGGGGGAGGGGGCAGAGGTGCTGCCATCAGGCGGGCACAGGCACCAGCTCCTGGCGGGCCTCTGGAGAGATGACACAGCTGGAAACTTCACCGGGAGGGGTGTACAGGGAGGGGTGTGGCTCGGTTTGGTGGCGTCCTCTGTCGTGATCCGTCCTGGAGTCAGGATGGAGGAGGGAGGAGGGAGGGAGGGAGAGAGGGAGGTGGGAGGTGGGAGGCAGGGTGTCGTGCAACAGGGTTCACATCCAGAGTCAGTGTGTGTGTGCTGCACCTGCTCTCACCTGACGGGTTTACGGGTGTGTTTAGATATTCTGTGTGTGTGTGTGTGTGTGTGTGTGTGTGTGTGTGCTGTTACTCTGCTGCTGCTAGTTGTAGTGATGGATGGATTATCTGATGGAGGAGAGAGAGAGAGCGCTCACACACACCCTCATATCTCCCCTCCGTTGCCCTCCTCGCACTGCCACTGTGTCCTACTCATTGATTACCTCATCCCTCTTTCCTCCCCCCTTTTCCTGCTCCTCCCCCTCCTCCCCCTCCTCCCCCTCTCCTCTCCTGAGGTGGAACTGTTGTCAGCATCAGGTTGAACATTAAGGAGGAGGAGGAGGGGGGAGATTAAGGTGGTGTAAGGGTGGGACACCCCAGCCCAGCCCTTCCTGTGGGTGAATAATACATGTGGTCCATGAGGGGGACGTCTGCTGGTCGGGGTGACGTTACCCCCCCAGAACAGCACAGATGATGTCACCACTGCTGCTGGTCAGACTGGGTGTGTGTGTGTGTGTGTGTGTGTGTGTGTGTGTGTGTGTGTGTGTGTGTGTGTGTGTGTGTGTTGTTTATCTCTTAACCTTATTTCCCCAAATGAGAAACCTCAGGCAGCAGCACAGAGTCCACAGTGTGTCTGAGAACAAGTGGACGCCACGTGTACGGGTCACACACACACACACACACACACACACACACACACACACACACACACACACACACACACTCAGTATCAGTTCACATTCTGCACCAAAAGCCCAGCACGGTGTCGCTTACAGCACATTTCAGCTCACAGGAAACAAAGACTATTTATAAGTGGCGAGATGCTGACGCGGCGAGGCCTCGCTGCACGGCAAGGTTGGCTCACTGTCATCTTAGAGATCGACCACATTGTGATGTCACGGCCAAATATGATTATAGCACTTCCTGTTCATCACGTGACGGAGTATCATGGTGGTTTAGCCGAGCGTCTTATCTCTGCTCGTGCTTCCTGCCCCGTCCGGGTGTTTCAGGATGATTCTGGACGTCCAGAATGAGTCTGAGGAACGTCTGCTGTCATTCGGCAGCGTAAACACACACTAACATCGCCGTGTGAGCGTAAACAGAGGCGTGTAGTGTTTACTGTAGTCGTGGAAAGGCTGCAGAGTTTACAGGACATGGCCGTGCGAGGACACACACATGTTCAAACACACATGCAGGGTGATAAGGAGGGCAGGGGCTCGGGGAGGAACAGGAAAAAGCTGGTTACATAAAGTGTCTGTGAGAGCGAATGGAGGGCAGCGGTGGGACACCTCTTTGTGCCAGAGAGGGTCTGAGCGAGCGTCCACTCAGTGCAGGTTTTACAAGTTTGTAAAACACCGGGAAGGCTCTCGGTGTGGGAACGCCGATCGTCAGAGGACGATTAAACTGCCAGACTCACTGCAGATCACTTTGGCTCATTAGTGCTGTCTGATCGATCATTCAGGCTCTGTGGAGTCTCCTGACCACATCCGCTCTGTTTTACTGCGCTGGATGAACTTAGCTGATGATTTCACCCTCAAAGTGTGTCACCACGGTGGAGGGAATCCCTGCTGCCGCCTCAGTGATGTGGACAGGCCTGCGTTTACACTGAGTCTGAGCACGACTCCCCCGAGGCAGCAAGGCGACATATATCTGTGTGTGTGTGTGTGTGTGTGTGTGTGTGTGTGTGTGTGTGTGTGTGTGTGTCCCTGTGGCTCTCAGCTCTCAGTTTATCTGGCAAATTGTTTTGTCTGTTTCCCATAGATGTGACTGAAATGGAATGCAGTCAAAATTAGCTCAGAGCGAAGCAGCCATGGAGGGACATGTTTTATGAGAGTGAAAGTGTGTGTGTGTGTGTGTGTGTGTGTGTGTGTGTGTGAGTGAAAGTGTGTGTGTGTGTGTGTGTGTGAGAGGGAGAGAGAGAGAGAGAGAGAGAGAAAGAAGAAAGAGAGTCTTATTAAGTTACAAACGAGATCGTGAGAGGGAATGTGAAAGACAACAAGTGTTAGAGAGGGAAGGATAAAGGAGAAGGAGTGTGTGTGTGTGTGTGTGTGTGTGTGTGTGTGTGTGTGTGTGTGTGTGTGTGCGCCCCATGGTGGAACAGGTGGTCTAATCTGACGCCCCACCCAGGGCACCCTGAAGCCCCCGGCCTGCAGCGCTCCAGCCTTCAGGAATGTCTTGTTCTTTTGTGCTGAGCGGTTCAGACTCAGTGTTCAGTATTTGCATCTAAATTGAGATTAAACACACGTATGTGAGCTCGTATCGAAGCCTCTGAGCCGAGCGCAGAGCCGCCGAGGCCTCTGAGCCGAGCGGAGAGCCGCCGAGGCCTCTGAGCCGAGCGCAGAGCCGCCGAGGCCTCTGCGGCCTGAAGACCACAATGAGAGTGAACCAGAGTGTTTCTAGCTGGTTTTGAGTGTGTGGTGGGAAAAACATGGCGAGGACTCCAGGGACGTTTGTGGGAGTCATTGATTGATCGATCCTTTAATGCACGCCTCATCATCATCATCATCATCATCATCATCATCATCATCATCATGTCGCATTCTCTCCTTAGAACTTTATGTTTTTCTAGATGTTGTCCTCTCATCTGCCCTTCTTTCTGTCTATGAGGAGCCATGTTAGCAACGGTTAGCATGCTAACACTGTTTTCAGCTTCTTAGTTTAGCGTGTTAGCGTTGTGTTTGCAGGTATGTGGTCATAAACCAAAGTATTAGACACCCCAGTCACTCCTTGGTGGGGGGGCGGGGTGATTTGCTGACCGTTGGTCCAGCGGTTGTTGAGATGTTAGTCTGGAGCAGCTCTCCACCTTCAGATCCTCTTCTGGACACATTCTGACCAAACATACACACATTTTTGGGCTGTTTCTGCCTTTAGAACCACCAGAAGCAGCTGTGAGTTCATCCTGGTTCGGTCCCAGAGGTCGGGGCTGCGCATCGTGTCAGGTGGAGGTTCGTGATCTTAACTCGGGCTCTATTGGATTGTCTGGCTGGTGATAACTAATTAGCTGGATGCCTGCAGGCGGACAATGGGCGGATTGTCCCGGGACAGAAACTAGGACGCTCATCTCCAGGAAGTAAACAGCTCCTGTTCAGCCCGGGACGACCTCAGCAGTGAATGAATACAGATGGCAGGGGCAGGTGGGGGGGGGGCGTCCTCCTGCAGGGGTCAGAGGTTAGCCTGTGTGGTTAAAGCCCTTCCTGTCAGCGGCACTTTGCATCAGTCTCGTCCATGTCGGAGATCTGAGAGCAGCTGAGGAGAACAAACCAGGGAGGAGCGTCCAGTCAGGAGGCTGCTAATCTGATAGACGTGTTTTTCTCCTGGTTTTAGTTTTCGGCCTCCTGCTCCTCCCGTCTCCTCCAGGTTGTGTGTGAGCGTCCGTCTGGAGCGAACAGCTGCACTTTCTTTCCTCTGATCATTAAACGGGCCACAGAGCTGCACCATGAACTACATGCTCAGCGAGCCACTGACCTCTTGGCCTATTTTCCAAACTACTGCAGGCGAGTCGATGCTGTCTGAGCGCAGCACGTATGATCCTGCTGTGGGCGCCATCTCTCCTCTGTGCTCCTCCTCCCATCTCTCCTCTGTGCTCCTCCTCCCATCTCTCCTCTGTGCTCCTCCTCCCTGCTCCTCTGTGCACCTCCTCCCTGCTCCTCTGTGCACCTCCTCCCATCTCTCCTCTGTGCTCCTCCTCCCTGCTCCTCTGTGGGCACCATCTCTCCTCTGTGCACCTCCTCCCATCTCTCCTCTGTGCTCCTCCTCCCTGCTCCTCTGTGGGCACCATCTCTCCTCTGTGCACCTCCTCCCATCTCTCCTCTGTGCACCTCCTCCCTGCTCCTCTGTGCACCCCCTCCCTGCTTCTCTGTGCACCACCTCCCATCTCTCCTCTGTGCACCTCCTCCCATCTCTCCTCTGTGCACCTCCTCCCATCTCTCCTCTGTGCACCACCTCCCTGCTCCCACTGTGGGCACCATCTCTCCTCTGTGCACCACCTCCCATCTCTCCTCTGTGCACTACCTCCCTGCTCCCACTGTGGGCACCATCTCTCCTCCGTGCACCTCCTCCCTGCTCCCACTGTGCACCTCCTCCCTGCTCCCACTCTGACCCAGGTTAAAGCCCCCAGAACAGGACGTACTGTTCCTTTTTCACCGTAGTCTGATCTCAGGCTGCAGCAGCATCACCTCCATGGATCCTGTTAAATCCACTGACTGGGGATCAGATGGAAACCTGACCACGGCCCTCCACCCTCAGCCTGCCTCGCGCTGAGCCCCCTGGTGGCCCCCGGCGGCAACTGTGGCTGCATTCTCCCTGTTTTCAGCGGGGCGGAGGATTATCTATTTAGGGAAATCTCTGCAGAGGGACAGATGGTGGTCTTTTTACAGAAGTCAGCCGGGAATAAGAAGATGTTTGTTAGTTTTTCTGTTGATGACGGTGCACAATTCTGTTAATTCCACAAAGGAAACATGCCCCCCCCCCCCCCCCCCCTCACTGATCTGAGCAGGAAACATGTGAGGTTCATTAATATTTGTCTGCTCACAGGAACCTACACTTTAATGTGAAGATATGAACTAATCCAGGTAGATTCAGGGTGTGTGTGTGTGTGTGTATTCAGTATATATCTACAGGTTGTGTGTGTGTGTGTGTGTGTGTGTGTGTGTGTGTGTGGGGGGGGGGGGGGGGGGGGGGGGGGGGCAGGCTTTGGTTCACTCTGTTCTTATCTCTGTTGTTTCTGCCTCTCTGAAGGTTAAATATCCTCCCGTGTGGCCTCCCGTCCTCCAAAAGCAGAACACGCTGCTTTAAGGCCGCGTCTAGACAAACTTATCTCTGAGTTTTAAGACGGGGGGGGGGGGGCGCTCGGATTAGGATATGATCCGCTCGCACATGCAGGATTATTCAGTTTACTGTATATTCTGTTGGAGGTGCGGTTTAAAGCTTTTGTTGCACCACAAATGTTGATCAGATCTGCTGTTGGTCCTTCAGTAATCTCCAGATTATTATATTCTACAAGAGCAGATGAAGTCTGGAGGAGACGTGTGCTGCTTTTTGTCTTTTAAATGGTTGTTTAACTTTAATCTCTTTAGGTTTTTAATCAAACTTTTATTCAAACAGACAAAAGTCTGTTTTTTTTATTGTGAGAGACTTCTGATCCTCTCTGAACATCATCCTTCACAGAGATGCTTTCTTCATTACAGTTAAAGGTGCTGAGGCTTCAAACAGGCTTCTCTGTTTAACTGAAGTAAAGGGAAGAGTGTTAGGATGTTTGATCCCCTCACGTTTCTCCAAAACTATGAAATGAGACTTTGTAGGTGTTTTATTATTTCCCATTGAGGGAAGAAGGCAGCTGCTCTGATAAAATGTCCCTGTGAGTCCATGGGAGCTGTTTCAGGACGTCCTGACTCATCAGTGACCAGCACACCAGTCTGATGGAAACTCTTTTGCTGATATCAGATGAAGTGATTCCCGAATGTGACTTGAGGACATATAGGAAGTGATGCTGGAGACAGGAAGTGGAGCTGTGAAAAGTGGCGAGGCCGCGAACACACTGGGCTCTGTGAGGTGAAGCGACGGGGCGGCAGGAAGGAACCGTGACGGCGCTGCTACTGGAAGCACGAGCCGCTGTTTGTTTTCCCGCCGTGTGTCTCCATGTGAGAGGGAGTTTAGGGAAGAGGGGAGGCGGGGGAGGGAACCACAGGGCTGTCCTCTGCAGGACGCGTGCCAGGCATTTATAGTAACAGCAAACATTTATAGTAACAGCAAACATTTATAGAAACAGTGCAGGTGATTCACTTATTGTTACTGTCTGGAGCTTTGAGGACCAGATCGATCCAGACACACAGGAGACTTCTGGGAGGTGAGTCAGTGGTCAGACTGTGACACCTGAATGCCCCCTCCCCGTCCTCCTCGTCCTCCTCGTCCTCCTTGGACTCGGGGTGTTTCCTCCTCTTTGTTCCTTCATGATCTGTGTTTAGGCCACAGAGGAACCTGCACGGAGCGAAGCAGCTCCTGTTTGAATCTAAAGTTGTTTAAAGGCCTCCTCGCTGTGGTCGCTGCGTGTTTCTGAGCAGCTGTGAGACGGCGGAGGGATTACAGTGTGTGATGAGGTCGGCTCAGTGTCTCCGAGACACCGTCAGGGTCGGACTGTTTCTCCATCATCACTACATGCTGTCCTTCATCCTCGTGAACCAAACCCCCACTAGTGTCTGTTGTCCCAGTAAAGTTTGAACTGCTTAAACCTCATGATCACTGTGATGGATCCCAGCATCAGCTGATTCGTCCTTTGGTTTGGTTTTGGTGTCACCAGAGTAGACGCCTGACGGAAACACCGTCAGTGAACTGTCTTGGCCATGAAGACGAGCTGCTGAGTGTCACTGTTCCAGTCCAGCTTCAGCAGCCACAGAGCTCAGCTGTTTCCTCCCCTCGTGCCAGTTGTCCGGCCAGACAAAGAGGACTCCTCCTGTCATGCAGAGAGAGAGGGGGGGGGGTGGATTTATGGCTCCATGCAGGCGGGGGTCACCACTCCCCCTTCCCTCCCCCCTCAACCTTCCCGCAACCCTCTTCAAAGGAGTGCCACAGGAGCCTCTGTGTCAACAGGCGGCCAAACACAGTCACCCTCATCCCTCGCTCACCGTCCACGGCTCAATCGCCCCCCCACCTCCTCATGTGTGTGCCCCCCCCCCTTATGTGTGTGCCCCCCCCCCTCATGTGTGTGCCCCCTACAGGCTGGACATGACAGATATTCCTAAAAGCTTCACTTCATCAGAGAACAGGACCTGCACACAGTGTCCTTCTGGCTCTCAGCAGCAGGAAAACATCCAAACTTTACATTAGATGCATCTGTATCAGGTGGGGGGGGGGGGCAGAGTGGGGGGGTCACTCACTCTGCAGAGGCCTCAAGTAAATGATGGTGAAAAGATTTGGCAACACCGGAGGTATGTGCCAGCAGAGGGGGGGGGGGGGCAGACTCAATAACTGGAGGGAAGTGGAGTGAAACAGAGGATGTATGAAAGAATGAGGGGGCAGAAGCCTTGGGGGGGGGGGGCAGAGTATCTGGAGTGACCACGATGCCACGCTCTGTGAAGTGGCCCAGAGAGGTATGAGACGTGGCAGGGGACGCCCTCCCACCACCCCCTCCCTCATCTCCACAGCGGGGGCCTCGCTCCACCCAGGCAGGACAGCCGAGGGAGGTGGGAGTCGAGAGGTGGGGGGCGGTCAAGCGAGTAAATAGGATGATGGCTGTTTATGGGTTGTCCTACAAGGCGCCGGGCCGTGTGTGTGATTATGTAATATGGGGGGGGGGGGGGGGGGGGATGCTCCCCGCTCGTCCACATCCGGCCTGGGGGGGAACAAGGTCGGGACGCCTCAGATCAGCCAATCACAGAGAGGCCTGAGGCAGAGACAGTGACACAAAGGACACTTTGCTCCACTGACACACAAACTAATGTGAGTTCCTGTGTGCAGTGCAGGGGGGGTCCGCTGACATCAGGTGCCCCCCCCACACAGAGAGAAGCAGCAGATTTAACACACTGCTGCAGGAGGAGGCCGAGAGGCTGCAGGCCGGGATCCTGATCCTGGTCGGGATCAGAGGAGATGAAGAAGCCTTCACGCTCCTCGACACCCCCCCCCCACTGCAAACAGCTCCATGAATCCTGGTCTGTGTGGGACCAGGATCCTGCTGCTTTGGCCGCTCTGTACCAGCCTGGGGGGGTGATTATCTGTCTCAAATGGGAGATGAGTGAAGGTCAAGGCCGGGGGTGTCAGAGAGCGTCCCAGCAGCAGAGATGGAGCTCTTGGCGTGGGACAGCTCCTATAAGCTGCACCCCCCCCTCCCCTCCCGCTCCGGCCTGGTTCCCTTTAGGCGGGCCGGTCTTTGAAGTGGCTCCCTGACACTCCGCTCAGTAATAGCAGCCACATGGGCCCCCGGCGCTGAGCCCCCGCTGACACGCTGTGATGAAGGCGACTTGTTGGCAGCAGGAGGAACTTCCTGTTTGAGTAACTTTCCTCCGACTGATTCTCTGATTCAGGCTGAAATAAGGAACCATCTCCGGTTCTGTTCTGTCAGGTTCCCCGTCAGGACCCTCACGTGGGTCTGAACCACACGGCTCTCAGCTACAGTCACCGTTTTCTCCTTTTACTGAAAGTCAGATGCAGATTTTTGTCTTCTGGGCTGTCGGCTGCTGAATTTTGTCCCTTTGTGAAAAACATTTGAACTGTTTTCTGAGACTTTTTAGCCAAAACGGAGGAAATAACCTGAGGATTAATCAGTGATCATCAGTTATTAGCTTCATCACCATCTGAGATCACACTCTTCCTCAGTGATCATCGGTTATTAGCTTCATCACCATCTGAGATCACAGTCTTCCTCAGTCTTGTCTAATTCTCCATTTACTGGACTTTACTACAGCTCTGAAGTCATTTACTTCCATTTAATGCCTCTTCAGACTTTTACTCCCCCACGTCTGAGAGGGAAATACTAAAGTTTACTGCTCTACATCTGTGGGACATCTTTTAAGAACATCCAAACCAAACACAAGTTATATTTGAGCTGTGCTGCAGAAGAATAAAATGAAAGTTTAGAATCAGAATCAGCTTTATTCACTGAGTATGAGAACATACAGATAATCTGACTGCTGCTCTCATGTACTGAGAACACACACATTTAACTGTGGGGGGGGCATCAGTCCCCCTCCCACAGCCAGAGGGAGCCCGCACGCTGCAGCTCTGCAGGGCGGAGCACATACATTTATCCAACACACCCTCCTGAGGTCTGCCCCCCCCCCCCCCCCCTGTTCCCTCAGAGTCAAGTTACCTTCAGCAACATGAATGTAGTGTTTCCTGTGGAGAAGTAAATGAATGTAAACACACAGTAACCCCCCCCCCAGAGGTCAGAGTGAAACATAGAAGCTTATTGATCCAGATTCAGACTTGATTTATTCCCACTAATCAATAATCAGCTAAGTTTTTTTTTTTTGGGGGGGTGTAAACACACATTTACACATGGGGAGGTAAAATATGAAAAATAGAAGTACTAACAGAAAAAGAGCAGTAAAAGCAAATAAAATAAAATAAGGTAAAATAAAATAAAATGAAATAAAATAAGATAAAATAAAATAAAATAAGATAAGATAAGATAAAATAAAATAAAATAAGGTAAAATAAAATAAAATAAAATGAAATAAAATAAGATAAGATAAGATAAGATAAAATAAAATAAAATGAAATAAAATAAAATATACTTTCATGATTTAATAATAAATTATTAGCAGGTGACACTAAAACCCTTAAAACTAGTAAGAAGAGTGTGAAGATAACAGAAACAATAAAAATGATTTTTAAAAAAAGAACTGAACCTAATAGACACAGAGGCTCCACTATCAGTTGATCAATCACTTCCAGGAATGCCCCCCCCCCACCCCACATCCACCCGTGAGTAATCACACAAACCTGCTCCGCTGCTGTTCTCACACTCCTCCTCGTGCCTTTACTTTGAAGGCAGGGTGTCCTGACTTCCGGCCCCCCCCCTCCATGCCCCTCCTGCCCCCCTCCCCCTCCCCCCTCCCTCTGTGCGCTTTGACGCCCCTGCAGCCCGTTTCCAGGCAGAGGCGCGCGCACGGAGGGTTTTAGTTGTGTTCAGCTGATGCGGTGTGAAAGAAGGAGGAGAAGAAGAAGAAGAGGAGGAGGAGGAGGAAGAGGAGGAGGAGGAGGAGGAGGAGGAGCAGCAGAGAGGAAGGAAGCTGGAGGACAGTTGGACAGAAAGTCCGCGAGCGGCCGGAGCCTCGGTCCTCTCAGCGCGCGCTCCGTCCGCGTCCGTCGCCGCTTCGCCGCCCAGAAGCAGCGGAACCGTCCGTGCTGCCCGATGAATGGGGTGGCCTTCTGCCTGGTAGGAATACCCCCCCACTCCGACAACCACGTAAGTACCCGCACGGGACCCCCCCCCCTCCGTCCCTCCCTCAACCGGCCACCGTGCGCGCGTGTGTGTGTGTGGAGGAGCGGCGCGGTCAGAGAGCGTGATTTCCTAAGAGGATTAACACACACACACACACACACACACACACACACACACCGAGTGTCTGATCGGTGTTTTTCCAAACTCCTCTGGACAGAAGCTCGTGCGTAACCGACTTCACCAAACTGATCCAGAGTCAGTCCCCCCCCCTCTTTGTCCCGGGCTGGGATGAAGCCTCCTGCTCCTCCTCATCACTGCTTCTGTTATTAATCAGGCAGATCAGTCGGTTAATCGATTGTTTGACGGACTTCTGCTGTGTGTGTGTGTGTGTGTGTGTGTGTGTGTGTGTGTGTGTGTGTGTGTGTGTGTGTGTGTGTGTGTGTGTGTGTGTGGAGAGAGAGAGAGAGAAATGTTTAGTGGATTTATTTTGGTGATTTTCTCTGAAAGTCTAAAAGTTAAGAAGTGTTTACTGTGAAGTCAGGAGGGGGGGGGGTCACTGTCACTGTGTGTGTGTGTGTGTGTGTGTGTGTGCTGCTGTCACTCTCTGCTCACCTGTGCTCTCGGTCCAGGTGGAATCAGGACTCTGTGTGTGTTTGGGTTTGTTTACTGTCGTCAGTTTCTTCTTCTGTGGTCACGTTCAGCGTGTGTGTGTGTGTGTGTGTGTGTGTGTGTGTGTGTGTGTGTGTGTGTGTGACCTCGTTCCTCGTGCTGTTGCAGTTAAACTCTCTGAACATGAAACAGTGTGTGAGACCCTGCAGGCCGACGCTCTCTGCTGACAGTGAACGCCTCCTGTTCCCCCGCTGACCTTCGACCCTCAGCCGACGCCCCGCTCTCATTTAACCCACTCTTCTTCTGCGTTTCTATCTCGCTGCGCTTGTCCACAGACGGTTTGTGACTGTGTAGCAGCAGGTGAACTGATCTGAGACCATCAGACGCACCTGAGTGTAGCTGCTGTAGATGTTTTATATAAGTGACTGAAGGTTTCTGGAGGTTTGAGCCTCAGACTGAGAGCTAACTGTGACCGTCTGCTGATGATCGGTCCTGATGATGAGTGTGATGTTCCCAGCAGCTCGCTGTGATGCAGCAGTGCAGGTCTGAGATCAATACAAGCGGGGCGGGGGGGCAGGCCTGAGCTCTAATGCTGCATCGAGCCACGTGAGGCCGCAGAAGATCGATGACGGGAAACATGAGAGCGCTTTTATGAAGGTGTCGAGGCCTCCGTGTTCGCTCTCTGCAGGCTGCCGACGTCTAGCAGTCCGTCAGGCCTCCAGCTGATCACGTGACAGCCGCCGCAGAAAACCTGAGACCGCAGAGGCCCGTCCAGTCAGCAGGTCCAGGATCAGCTCCTGGTCGGGGCGGAGTTAACCACAACCTGATGCTGCGGAGCAGAGCGCGTCTGTGATCATTAGCAGATGGTTTCAGCGAGTCGGAGGCTCAGATTGAATTTATCTGATTTCAGGGACCCGTCATCCGTCTCCCTTCAGTCCACCGCCGGACAGACATGAGGTCGGTCTGAGCAGGACGGAGAAACTGAAATAAACATTCCTGCAGCACAATAACATCCTTTTTTAAAACTGTTCTTCTGAATGAAGCCGTAAACATTCACTCAACCAAAGTGAGAAATCTCTCTGGAAGTTTCAGACACATTCGGCCTGCGACGGGCAGATGAGGCTTCGCTCCGTCGGGTCGACCAGACCAGATCTTCCTTTATTAGTCCGGTGACGGGCGGCAGGACCGTGTAGATACACACAGGAGTGTAGATACTAAACAAGTGGGCAGTAAACAGGAGGAATAACTGAAGAGCACACACTCAGACCTAGAGCAGCTCCTTCACTGCTGCTCTGACGGACAGTGAAAACCAAAAGTTACTCATGCTGAAACTATGGAGAACTTCTGCTAAGTTGGGGAAACTCCACCGATCCTGCTCACGCTTCTCATGTCTGCACTGATTTATCAATCATCGATCAATCATTGATCAGTCACAGGAAGTTTTTTCAGTCCCTGTACTTCTCTTTCCTTCCACCCACACGCCGCTCTGCACTGTGGGACAGGACTGAGTGTGTGTGTGTGTGTGTGTGTGTGTGTGTGTGTGTGTGTGTGTGTGTGTGTGTGTGTGTGTGTGTGTGTGTGTGTGTGTGTGCTCCACATGCAGGCTGTCATTGTGTCAGCGCGGTGGGCGGAGCCTCAGGGAGCGTGACAGTGAAGTGTGTTACAGAGCGCCTGCATCAGTCCGTTAACACCTTTAAAACGCCTCTCGCTCCTTAACACCTCCACGCCGCATTCCTCAGAGCCTGGACACGACAGCTGCACCGCCGCTCACACCCGACCTCACACCCACAGCCAGTAACCTGAGTGTGTGTGTGTGTTTAATCACACAGGTGATCACACACACACACACATGCAGCTCTTTGCTGTGTGCAGGTGCATCAAACACACCGTCGGGCCTGAAAGCAGCTCCAGCTCCTCAGGCTGCTCTCGCCGGCCTTCCTGTTTGCAGGAGGAAGTCCTTGGTGCTGAGCAAACATGGTGCAGGGAGCGTATAGGAGAGCGAAGGACGTCAGTCAGCGCTGACCTTGTTTACTGTGGCGAGGGGGGGGGGGGGCGGCTGGTGGAGAGCTGTTTGTGTTTCTGTTGCTAATGGCTCTGTATTGATCTCCTGTTAGTCCCTCAGTCTGAGAGAGTCAAACAGGCTGTGAATTATTAAATCCATCTAGTTTTAACGTGCAGATTATTCTTGAGCTTCATTATTATTATTATTATTATGATTAACTTCTTTAATAATCCAGCTTTTATCTTTTATTCCTTCTGAAGTAGCTTTAAGCTGCACTGTTGTTTCTGTTCTCCACCCACTGGGACTGGAGTATGTGGTGTCTCTGGGGTTAAGAATAAAGTTGGTTTGTAATGACTGAGCCTCTGGTTGGTGGGTGTAGGAGGGTAGTGATTCGGTCCTGGTCAGTGTGGTTGTGCACAAGATGAGATAGAAGTGCACCAACCAGTTTAAGAATCTGAAGGAGCATCGTGTGGGAGAAGCTTTGAGTTTGTTACTGTGTTTTTTCCCTTTGTCACCACATTATAACCTGGACGTGACGTTTACCTGTGTCCACACGGAGTCAGATCTCGTGCCCAGGCGCCGTCTCCTCCCCGTGCCGGCGGCGCTCGTCCTCTCGTGTCCCAGCTGGATGTGTTTCTTTGGCGTCTGACTGGCCGGTTCTGGGAGGTTTGGTGTGAAACAAAGCTTCTCTCAGAGGCAGATGAGAGCTAATTACATTCAGCCTGTTGATGGTCTGGTCTGCGTCAGTGCCTCTTTGTGTTTGAGCCTGCAGAGAGAGTGTGTGTGTGAGTGTGTATGTGTGTGTGTGTGTGTGTGTGTCCTACAGTACTGTACATGAGGGGCTCCATGCTGATGTGACGCTCTGCTCTCAGAGGAATGGAGAACAGGTCCGGTCTTGTTCTGAAATGCAGACTTGACTCTGTTTGTATCTGTCTGCAGGATCGGCCTGAAGGCAGCGACTCCGGGTTTGAATCAGGGTCAAGGTTCAGAGGTCAGGCCCCCCCCCCCGTCACACGCTCAGCCCCCCGAATAGACCCCAGAGAGGCAGGAGGGACCTCCTGTGGCTGAGTGCAGCAGGGCCCACGGGGGGGTGAAGCGGGGGCTGCTGTCTGACCCTGCGTCTTGTTTTGTCTTCCTCGTGTCTTCGCCTCACGTGGGCACATTTTTGCAGAGCGTCCTCATCTTGTTTACATTTTTTGCCGCGGCGATAGGAGCGTCTGCAGAGCGCTGAATGCTGCGCTGTGTCTCGCTCCAACCAACTGTGCAGCCGGCTTTTTAGGAACAGCAGGGATCGCACTGGAATGTGAGGGAGACGGGGGAGGAGGGGGTGAGGAGAAAAGGGCCTCAGAAGATAACAAAATCCACTGAATCCCCATGAGTCGTGGGGGGAGAGCGATGCCAGCGTGACAGCCAGCACACAGTGAAGCAATGGAACGTGAAGGCGAGCAACAGGAGAGCCTGATCACCTGAAGATATCCCTCCACCTATTCAGTGCTTCATATGGGGGGGTGAGAGGTGCATAAAAAAGGTCAAAAGCTCAAAATAATAACATCAGAAGCCTCCTGACGTTTAGTCTTTAGTTCAACTTGACATCCTAAAACGATCAATCCCTCGTTTCCCATAATGCCCCTCAGTGCCTGATCAGCATCTCCATCTTTTAAACTACCTGCAGCAGGTGTCACCATCACTTCCTGTCCCCTGAGTGGGCGTGGCCGCTTCAGACGGGCTGCACGCCGCATCAGTGATCTCTAACTGTGTCTTAATGTCAGTCAGACTGGAGTCAGTGGAGGTCGTAGTTAGGTACAGGAAGTCACTCCGAGGTGGAGCGGCCATATTGGCTTAAAGTCATTACGTTCAGTTATGGAGAAAACTGGAGGATGGATTCACCACCGACCGAATCAACGATCTCGTATCGGTGGTGTCTTTCTGTCTGGTTGTCTGCGGTCTCGAGGGGGGGGGGTTGTCTTGACAGGCCGGTAGAACCACGGGACAGAGATTATCAGGAAGCTAATGAGGAGCCGGGGATGCTGGGAAGAGATGGAGCGCTGTGGTTTTCCTGATGCCTGCTGGTCCGACCTCTGTTTACATGCTCCCTGAGATTCTCTCAGAGGATAACACGGTGGTGTGTGTGTGTGTGTGTGTGTGTGGGGGGGGGGGGGGGGTCATGTTTGTGTAATTTGGGCAGAAACAGAAATGTTTTAAAGGACTTATTTTTCCTAACAGGGACATTTGAGGCTCGTTCAGTTAAAGAAGTCACATCCACAGAACCGTCATGGCCGACAACCAGAAAAGCTGCTTTACAAACAGATTAGTGTGTGTGTGTGTGTGTGTGTGTTTTATTGTAGTTCCACATCTGTGATACTGACATCTGTGTGTTTGCGTGTAAAAGCCCAACAAAGTACAAAGTTAGCAGTCGCTCTAAAGTCCCTGAGCAGCCCGACGTGCTGGAACCATCTTAAATGTCATCGTCTCTATTAGATTAAAAAAACTAACTTTATTTAGTTGCATCTGTTTCCCGGGACAGTTAACCTGAAGACACACACTGAACAATTAACTCAGATTAAACCAGCCGTATGTGTCTGAGTTGTGTGTGTGAGCGTCCCTGTGCTCCACCGTGTCGTGCTGTCGGTGTGTTTGAAGCTCAGCAGGTTTATTTAGTGGGACGTTCACAGTCCACAGTGATCCTGAGGAACACTCACACACACTCACCGGGAATCTCTCGCTGCTTCTTCCTCCTGCTCTCCGTGTCGCCGTCTTCGTCGAAGGGGGAGTTTCTCTCTTTCGCTCCCTAACTGTGTTTCTTCTCGTGACTTGTGCTTTGATCTCTTACCTTCTTTGGTCATCTCCTCTCAGGAGTCTCCTTCGGTAAACTGCTCTCATTCTGCTGGTTTTCTCTGACAAGTGCAGCCGTCACACACTTTCCTTTTGACTCCGCTGTGCTTTTTAAGAATGCCTCTGTGAGCTACATGTCATCTTTAAAGCAGGAGGAATGTGAGTTTGTGCCATAAAAGGTTTGTTTCTGTACCCCCCCCCCCCCCTCGTCTTCTCCACTCGCTCAGTTTACAGAGTGAAAACTAAGAGGACGCTATGTTTCTATTAGTGCTCTAAGCAGAGCCAGTGTGTCTCTCATCTGGATAACAGACTGAGAACGTGTGTGTGTGTGTGTGTGTGTGAGAGAGAGACCCACAATGCCTTGAGGCGGCACGTCTGACCCTTTTTTTCTGGGGTGATAGAAGTCATGAGAGCACAGAGGACAGTTTATCTCTGCAGGCCGGACAGTCAGACTCTGAGCAGTGTCCACAGTGACAGAGGCTAAAGAGCCAAAATGGCATCATATGTGTCTCATCATTATATTAAACACACACTCAGAGGTCAGCGGACACACACACACACACACACACACACACACAC
The DNA here is from genome assembly GCF_042242105.1 of Pempheris klunzingeri. Taxonomy (NCBI): domain Eukaryota; kingdom Metazoa; phylum Chordata; class Actinopteri; order Acropomatiformes; family Pempheridae; genus Pempheris; species Pempheris klunzingeri. Next base: position 21,702,240 of record NC_092028.1, on the reverse strand, counting down.
AGAGGAGATGTCCCTCTGCAGCCGAGTGTCAACAGGAAGCAGAGGGCAGATGAGACGATAAGGTGGGCGATCCTCCTGTATTCACAATACACCAGACGGTATCTGTACAAGACATGATGGAGGAGGAGGAGGAGGAGGAGGAGGAGGAGGAGGAGGAGGAGGAGGAGGGGTGGTGGTGGTGTTTGGATGTGGATCATCTAAAACGCCAGACGAATTTCGCTTTTTCACGTTTTGCTTTGGCCTTTGCATCACGTGATGCAGAAAATGCAGATTTTACAGGAGGGAAGATTTGATTTGTCGGCCTCAGAGGTCACACGGTAATTGATTATGTTGTGTGTGTGAGTGTGTGTGTGTGTGTGTTTTGCCCAGCGGCACTGTTTGTTAACGAGGTCAGTTTGAGCCTGCAGAGAGTCACGAGGGCTTGAAGACAGATTGGAATTCAGGACGGTCTCACGGGAATATTGGGAACTTGGTGAAACCTTGAACCTTGTAGATGTCCTGAATTCGCCGCGCTGTGCTGAGAGCCGGCCGTCGTGCTCCAGGACTTCTGTGTAAACCAGCAACCCTCAGATACTTTCACATCAGCAGACGTGATCCTCAGACTCCCAGATGATCCCTCTCCGTCGGTGGGACCCTCATTTAGAGTATTTCTGATGAAGTGAAACTATTCCTCGCCGCTCTGAGAGCTCCCTAAATGGCCGCTCCACACCCCCACACTGGAGGACTGGAGGATTCAGGGCAGGCAGAGCGATGTGGACTTCGTCGGCGTGGTGTGAGCGCTGGTGCATGGCAGGAATGTAAAAACCAGATGACCTCAAATGGAAACTGCAGGGCTGTTGGAGGCAGGCAGGCCATCTCGCCTGCTCTAATAAACACCCAGACTCCACTCTGCAGCCCTGCTCTCTCCTCCCCCCTCCCTGGCTCTGCTCTGCACGGCCTCCACCACGCCCCACATGCTGGAGCGCTGCCTGGGTTCGGGCCTCCATCTTCAGCCAAGGAGAACAACGACGTCACCCCCCCTGTCCCAAAGTTATAATTTTCATCTGTTAATTACACGGAGGCGGAGATGAGCTAAATATATACATCTGGGCTTGTAGAGGGGGAGGGAGGCAGCCAGGGAGAGGTATGGCTGCCCAGACGTAGACTCAGGGGGGGGTGGAGAGGCCTGCTGGAGCCCTGTGGTTTTCTGCTGCAAAGAGAGAGAAGAGAAAAGGGAAAGAGAGAGGGGGGGGGGGGGGGGGGTTGGCTCTTATTGCAGCAGAGTTCAGACGTGACGCTCTGATTGCTCCCAGCGGTTGTGGTCAGCACAGTGGAGGGGGGGGGGCTGCAAGAGGAGCAGGGTTAGCTCTTTGCCAGATGTCGTCATTGGGCCTGATGTTAAGGCCTCACGGTGTGTACGGCACACACACTCACAGCTGGGGGGTCACCTGACAGGACCCAGCTGCTAAGGTTGCGGCTGGGACTGAGGAGGTTTCACAGCTTTAACTGGAACACATTTGTTTAGAGTCGAGTTTTCTCGCTGTCTCGTCTCTTCAGCGTGACGGGAAGACAAACGCCGTCTGTGGGGGTTTGTTCTTCCTGTTTGTGCTGCTCACTGGCTGCTGCCGATCAGAATTAACGCCATGATGCATGTTTCTGCAGACGAGCTGATGATCTCGGATCCATAACGAGCGTAAAAACGTCGAGCTCGTCTCCCTGCAGGGTTTGTTTTTTTTTTCCGCTGGTTGTCATGGCAACCGTCAGCATGGGGGTGATGGGCGACTGAGTGTCATCAGGTGTCAAAATGGAGCATGACACCCTGCAGACTGAAGGAAGATCATTGATCCGCTCAGAGGTTAGACACCTCCATCACTGAGTTTATTTAGTTTAGTCAAACGTCCCCGTTTGGTTAACGACTCTTCTAACTCATTAATGTTAATGTGGCTAAAGGTAACTAGCTGTTGATGATCTCTGACTGTCCCTCTAGCGCCACCATGAGGTTAACATCTCTGCTTTTTACTGAAAGAACTCCTCGATCACAAGAATGAACTGGAAGAACTTTGGTCCCTTAACTTTTCACCTCGTGCCGTCAGCAGGTCACGCTGAACTTTGTACCAGACTGTGTGACGCCATTTTGAAGCCTGAGTTTGGCTCTATGGGCGTCGCCATCTTGTTTTTTTGGAGCCATACGTTCCAGGAAGACCTCCTCTGATTGGTCAGTGACCCTCTTCCTGGTGTATCTTCCTCTAAATGGACCATAACTGACTACATGAACGTCCTGCTGTGCTGAAGAAGACAGTAAACTAGAGACTGAGAGCAGAAACTGTTCACTGAGCTGATAAATCAGGAGAGAAGTTTTATTAACAGTAACATCAGTATTAGTAGTTTGGTTTCTGTATGTTTTCAGAGGAACTACTGTCTTCAGCCACAGAGATGTTTCCTGACACTCAGGAGTCGTCTCTTCTCTTGCAGAGACACTCCCTGCTCATTAGGTTAAAGTGGAGCTGCATCTCCCCACTTACTGGAAACATAATGGGTGTGTGTCCGCCTGTGGTTCTGTCAGTATCACACACACACACACACACACACACACACACACACACCTGTCTCTGTATGTTCAGTGAGCTCACACACGATGTGCCGTCAGTCTGGTTCTTTTTTTTAATGCAGCCTGAGTTAATATCATTTAATAATTCATCCACTCACCACGACTCTGACCCACATGTGTGGAAGTGAATGTGTGTTAATGTGCTTCCATTGAGCCTCCGGGCGGCTCTGTGCCGTCAGTGTAGGGGGGGTAATTAGAGTGTATCTGTCCGTGTGCCCCCCCCCCTTCCTCCCCCCAGATGGAAAGATCTTTTTGATCATTTCAAATAATTGTTTAAAAGTGATTTTCTGAGCAAAACTTTACTCGTTCGGCTTCTCGCTGTTGTAGATTTGCTGCTTTTTCTCTGATAGTAAAGTGAAATGTTTGGATCTGACGCTGCTGGTCGGGTTGATCTGACTGTGAAGAACAGGCTCCTCCTCTGTGATTGATTAGTGAACGGGTGAATCTGGCGTAATGACCAGAAAGGTGCTTCACAAGTTCAGATCAATTAGCGTTAACCGTGGAAGCGACATTTGAAGGTGTCGCCTCGTGTTTGTGGAAACTGACTGTGTGTTTTACTCAATTAAAAGAATAATTGATTATTTAAGAAAAGAATCCTCGCTGACAGGATTCACATGGCACTGACACACACACACACACACACACACACACACACACACACCTAGAGAATGTGTGTGTAATGTGTTGGCTTCCTGTGGAGGAGCACATGGTCAGGTGGGCTACCTTAACCGCTCTAATCCTGCAGGAGGGGTAATCTGTGCATTGTTGTTGTTGTTGTTCTATCAGTCCTGCTCAGTCCAGGGGGGGGGGTGCGGACAGGGTGGGGTGGGGGGGGACCACCCAGCTCCCCTCAGCTGTGGGCTGATGGGATATCTGACCTTCACACATTTCGTCTCTGCGTCCACCTGCTCTCGTCTCTGGACTTTCCACCTTAAAGCCCCCAGCAGGTGTGACCTCTGTGACACACACACACACACACACACACACATACACACACACACCCTGCTGCTCCTCTCTGTGTTGTAGCCGCCCTCTAGTGGCCGCTGGCTGCAGCTGCACCGTGTGTCAGGAGGATTTACTGGAGATTAAAGTTAAAATTAACCAGCTTAAAACAGCTGCGTCCTTTCACTTTTCTTTTTTTTTTGTTTTGCAGAATCCACTTTGACAGATTACTGATAATGTCTGTCTAGACGGGGAGGATCAATAGTTTCTAAAGACAGATCGTAGAGGTGCTTATTGAAAACGTGGAGGCTGATTCTTGTGCTCTTTGATCAGGATTCAAGACGTTGATCATCACTGCGGTTGTATCAGGACACTGGTGTGAGTGAATAGATCTAAAAGACAGCAGGGATAAATACATAATTGACCCTTAAATATAAAAACAGACAGATTGTTTCATCTGAATATTTTAGAGGCTCCTTTTCTGCAGTTAAAGCATGTTTTTATTCTCTCCCTCCCCCCCACAGTCGTCCTCGGTGCGTCCTGCAGTGTTTGCAGCCCGGTTTGCATGATCTTGTACAGCAGCAGCGTGTGGACACGAGGCCTCTGGTGCCACATGTTGAGTGTGTCTTCTCTCCAGTCCAGTGGACAGGATTCACACTCTGAGCCTGCAGCTTCTGCTGGTTCTGCTGGTTCTGCTGGTTCTGCTGTGTGTGTTTTAACGCTCTCCATCTCTGTCTTGGCTCTGCTGTGTCAGTGTGGTGGTGAGCGGGGGCCACAGGCCGTCCTGTGCTGACCCCGTGTGTTTGGAGGAAACGACACTCAGCAGTCTGACTCTCTTCGCTCTCCTCCTCCCTCGGTGTTTCCTGCCAGCCTCTTCCTCCCTCTCACACCTCGAGTGTTTTAGCGCAGCAGGGACGGGCTGATCTCTGTTTTGTCTTGGGAGGCAGCCGCAGTGGAAAAACAGGGGGGAGGGAGGTCTGATCTGTGTGTGTAAATCTTTTGGCCCGCGGTCATGTCATGAGTGTTAAGGGGATTAAAACATATCACCAAACTAATCTGTCCGTTACACCGGCAGCCCTGCATCACCCTCCTCCCTCCCTCCCTCCCTCCCTCCCTCCTCACCCCTCTCACTTTCCACTGTTTGTTATCAGAGCGGAGGGGGGAGGAGGCAGCGGCGCGTGTCTGCCTCTGATTTCTGACTTCAGGAGCTCTGATCTGCCAGGTTCTGATAATATGAAGTCTGCGTTGTCTCGGTGTCGATGAGGGAGGTGTGTGGACGTGAAGCCCACGGGAGGAGGGAGGAGGGAGGAGGGAGGGAGGGAGGGAGGGAGGGAGGGATGGATGGTGATCGGCCTGCTCGGGCTCGTCTCCGCCAACAGGAGGCGATGCGGGTCACTGGTTGGGGGGGAGGAGGGTGTGCTGTTGTCACAGCTCTTCATGTGTGACTGTGTGGCCTCCATGTAAACTGTAACTTAACCCCCTTTTGTGTGTTTCTCTTGTGTCAACCTCTCTTTTTTCCTCCTCTTCACGCTCGCCCTCCTCTTTCTGTAAATGCCTCCACGGTTCATGAAAAGGAGAAAGAGAAAGGGAGTGAGAGAGGGAGCGGGACGGACAGAGAGCTTTTGTTTCCAAATTAGGCCCTGCTCCCTCCGAGCCAAAGCTAACTGTGATTGTGAAAACTGTGATATGAACTCCCCGCTCGGCTGTGAAAAGGAGCGCTTGTGTGTTTTCAGATATGAAACTCTTGTCTGGATCCCCTCCGCGTTCTCGGGTGTGGTCTCCCCCTCCTGGAGAAGAGCCGGACCTCCTCCTGGCGAGCCGGTCGTCTCTCCACAGGGCGGTCCCACTGAGCGAGGAGAAACCCCCCCCACAGCCACAGCCCTCTGACTTTATGAGGAGCCCTAATTACACAGCCCAGTGTATTTATACTCTGCTGTGACTCAGTGTGTGTGTGTGTGTGTGTGTGTGTGTGTTAGTGAAAGTGTGCTGGCTCTGTACACTAACCAGGGATGAAGTGGATCCTCCTGAAGGAGTCTGTTGTTGAAAAGAGGACTAACTGTGTTCAGCTTCAGGACCAAAGAGGAGCTCATGAGCAGTAGAAGTCTTTGTTCTCCAGCCTGCTGTGGTGTGAGCAGCAGCCTTTAAGGGCCGGACTGATGTTAGAGTCATTTTCTGTTTGATCACGGCAGTAAAACAAGAGCTAAAAACCCTCCACACGTCACCAACACTCTCTTCTGCTCCGTCTCTCTTAACGATAACGTCTTTGAGGGTCCTTTAAAAAGAGTGTTACCAATGAAGGACTGTGACTTCAGGTTCTTCCTTTATCTCCATGACGACGGGCTCCTCATCTCACCTGTGAGTGCGACGACACAACTTGAAGTGGTCCTTTAATAAAGTCTGGACCTGATGAGGAAAAGTGGTGGAATGACCCTTTTAAAGCAGCACCGCTCAGTAGGAAGATGACTTTAGTGTTCCTGTTGTGTGTGATGTGGCCTCAGGCTGCCTTCTGTTCCCATAAACAACACAGACGGATCACAGCGATGCCACTCGTGAGATTATAATCCTGAGATTAGAAGTGTGAAATATGAGCTCATCCTATTATTGATCCCTCCGGTTGTTCTCATGCTGATGGCCCAGAGTCTCCTTTCTTTTACTGGCTGGGAGCCTGGTGTGTGTGTTCTCGTCGGCGTATCCAGAGGGTACAGTCTGCGTGTGCGGCGGCCTCCCCGGGCGAGTTCGTACCTGCCCCGCTGAGCAGCAGGTGAAACCTGTCTAACCTCAGTGCCAACGGATGTGCAGGGATGAGCTGCAACAACACGGTCACCTGTGCGCCGCTTTCACGCCGGTGCTGGGCGGCCGGCGGTTTGGTGAGAACTGTGCGGGGCCGGAGGAGGGTCCTCTCTGACTGATTTAGTGGTGTGGTGTTTAGGTGTCACTGTGTGTGTGTGAGGGGGAGTAGAGCTTTCATAAAGAGGTCATGTTGACATCCAGAAGCAGCGGTTTTATTTTCAGAGCGCTCTCCTTCTCGTCCTTCAGCTTTTTCCATTTTCTCCTGGTCGTCCTCCCTCCTCTGTGTTTTCCCCTCTGAAGCAGACAGAAAAGACGGGAGTGAGACAGTGAACGCAGCATTGAGGGGAATGTTTTCTTTTCTTTTTGTGCTTCAAATTGGCCTCTTTCTCTCTCGCTCTCTTTTTTGTTTGTCTCCCCTCTGGGTGGAGGGGAGGCGGCGGAGGTAGGGCCGGCTTTTGTGGAGTTTAGCGCCGGGATCACAGCTTTGTCGCTGTGTTTGTGCTGCACACACACACACACACACACACACACACACATGCAGCACACGTGCAGCCAGCGGGCCTCCTCTGTACACAGCACAGCAGAGATCTACAGTGGATTTAGTGGATCGGCAGCAGCCCACAGGAGATATCTCCATCTGGAGCTGGACCCCCCCACCTCGCCTCCTTCGTCTTGGCCTCAGTGATGTCCGTGTTTCTGGAGTAAAGTTTCCAGTTTACCGTACGGCACCTTTGTTTGTCTGCCGGTGTGGAGGCGGAGAGCGAGGGGTTTGGCCTGAGGAAGAGAAAGCAGAAGAGAGAAGGAGGGATGAGGCAGAGTCTGGGTTAGAGATGAGAGCGAGATGAAGGGATTTGTTTGGCAGTAGAGATACAGAGGAGAAAGAGAGAGAGAGGGAGGGAGAGAGGGAGAGAGGGAGGGCAGTGGGAGGGAGGAGTGACAGAGGATCCAGCCCTCTGGGACAGCACAGTGTTTTGGGGGTGGACAGAGTGGCTTTGTATGCAGAACATCACCGGACACCGTCGGGAGGGCCGCTGTCAGTCGTTCTGTGTGTGTGTCTGTAGTGAAACCAGACCTACCTCTGATCCCTGCTGCCACACACACTCCTCCATCTGCTGCCCCCCGCCGCCTCTGGCCTCTCAGCCTGTCAGAGTGTGTGTGAGCGGCCCGGAGAGCTGACTCCCGGAGGTCAGGAGCGAGAGGCTGTGATGTGGAACCGGTGGGATTAAAGTTTGTGACGGCGATGGACTGGAGCCGGAGGACGGGAGCTTCAGACTCCTGAGTGACCGCGGGATCCCACTAAAGTTCCACTGAACCGCCGGTCGTCTGTCGGCGTGATCGCGTCTGTGTTTCTGCATCTGGACGTCGTCCACGGCCTCGTGCACAGTGTGTGAGCAGCCCATGTGGGCGGTGAGGGATGCGGATCTGAGCAGACTCCACGCCCCGATGCCCGCCGCCATGCTCCCGTGCCCTGCGCCGGCCGGGTCCGACTGGAGCTTCCAGAACCCGGTGGGGGTGGACTGCAGCTCCCCTGAACCCCGCTGCATCTGGCTGGCGGTGCTCCGCAGTGCCGGGGGGTCAGTTTCTCCTCCCACACCGCCCACCATGCCCGTCGGGCGCAGTCAGAGCTGCCACCAGCCCAGGGTAAGAGGTCGCCTTCAGTCTGCCTCTGTGCCGAACGCTCCACTGACGTGTTGTAGTCTGAGCGCTGCAGGTTTTGGTGGTTATTCTTCAGATTAGTTGATGAGCTCGTAGTTTGTTTCACCAGTTCAAACCAGTTTAAATGCTGTTGTACTGTTTAAAAGCACATAGAGGAATCTGATGGAGCTCCTCCTGAACTTCTCACACTGACATCATGATGCTGGTGTGTAGTTTGCCGCCCGTGGGAATTTCTGTGGTTCTCCATAAATGAGATGACACACAGTGTTATCAGCAGAAAACTCGGCGTGTGAGTCAGTTAGCAGAGAGTCTGTAACTGAACCTGCTGAGCTGCTCACAGACTCTTTAACCTTTGACAGACTGAGCTCCACTTTAACTTTATTTATAATGATGATAGGAAACTTCAGTGGTACATTTATTACAAAGTGCTCGACAAAACCAAAAGTAAAAACAGACAAGATAAAGAATAAAACCTTCAGACGTGAGCACAGAGGAAGCAAGATGAGATAAATAGCAGCAGTATGAAAAAAACATATCAGAGGTTTTACAAAGAGGAAAGACTTCAGGTTTCCACCAGGTGTGACCGACCTGCAGCTTCATCTGCCTGTCTTACTCTCTTTTATCCTCAGATGACTTGATGTTTGGCAGGTTTTTGTTGTGATGGGAGAGACTTCCCGCATGTTTCAGGACACTTTTCAGTCCGATTAACATCTCTGGTGTTTATTTAGTGACGTGATGGTGCAGGAAGGTGACTGTGATGAGAGATCATCTCCAGACAAACAGCCACAGTAAACAGAGAAGTCGGCGTCATGACACGGACGTCTCCATCACCTGCTGTCACATGACTCTACACAGATGATAAATGTGCCTCCTCGTGCGTCTTTTTGCTCTGAACTTCCTGCAGCTGATGTTCGGTTCGGTGCGTGTGGCCCGTCGACCCCCCGAGGGGTTTTAATTAGTGGCTAAACACATGAAGGGAGCTGCTAAGTGCCACTTTTAGCGAGGGGTTGTGGAAGTGCCCCCACCCCCCTCAGACATCAGGACACCACCTCTCCACACCATCTCATTTTAGCGTCTGCGTTTATATGGAATAATACCATATGCACCCCCCCCACCCCCCCACACGCGTGTGCTTTTCCGCCATTTTTCCTCTTTTTTTTTTTTTATCAGGTTGTTTCCACCCCCCCTCGGACTCGTTGACACAGTTAAGAAATGCCACAATCAGGAATGTGAGTGTGGGGGGAGGAGAGGGCTGTACGGACACAGCTGGGACAAACACACACTGTTGTTTTTCAGGAGGGGGGTGTCCCTCGGTGAAGCAGAAACACTGATGCTCGTCTTTATCTCTGATCATCAGCTGCTCGACTCAGGGACGTGTTTCATGTCACTACGGCTGTAAATGTAAAGAAAAGTCTTCTTTCCCATTCAACGGGACCTGATCTGTACCAACTACATGAGCCTCTGCCCACTCAGCTACCAAACCGTCCTGTAAAAGTTATTCTAAACCTCCTCCTCCCCCCGTGGGCCCAGGTCCAAGTAGCCAAACTGACCGTCACATCCATAAAACCGTCCACAGTCGGGGAGGCAGGTGTCGTTCAGAAGTACAGTATGTTTTGCTGTTTAAGTAGAAAACCCAGTTTAACCGCCGTTGCATCATCACCTGTCAGCCTGGTCGAACAGTCGGTGAGGTTGAACTGGTTTTTGAGCACACGTTCTGTTCATATTGACACACACACACACACACACACACACACAGGCAGGGCTCATAAAACACCTTGTTATGTAAATGACTGAGGGACGTGCAGTGTTTGTGCTGCTCCTTATTTTGGCTCCATCAAGGATCATCTCCTTGTGTTCAGCTGCAGCTGGATGTATATAGACCTGCAGAGGTGGTGCAGCGCGCCCTCCGTGTGGCCGGTGAGTCCAAGAACCATCAGGACGAGCCTCTTTGGCTTCCCCCGGCCTCTCCGGCCGCCCCTGGGCAGCCCGGCTCAGGGCCGTGGGCGCAGACGGCCTCGGCTGTCGGGATTAAAGGCTCGTCAGCATTTGTAACGTCCGTAAAGCTCCACTTTTCAAACAGGTTGCAGCTCTCAGCTGTTTAAAAGAGCATTATTGTTCTGCCCTGCTGGGGTTTTAGCAGGAGCCGGGCTCCCCGGCAGCCGCTGCATTCCTCCGTGCTGCTTTACCTCTGGATGGAGGGAGCAGAGGAGTGTGTGCCTGACGATTAGGACTGCAGCGTGTCGATATCATCTTGTCCTAGAAAAGCCTCTTACTAACAGAAAATCCATTTTACTGGATTGTGTGAACGATTATCACTGTTCATTTTTAACATTTTTCATGTTTGAACAAAGCTCCTAGTTGCAGAGCTGCTTGAAGTCTGGAGATGTTGTAGATTCATACGTGTAGCGGAGCAGAGGGTTAGTCCTGTCAGCAGGATGTCCTCTGCTCTGCCTCCGTCTCGATGACGTGCCCTCTAAGTGAAATCAGGAAGGGGAACATCCAGAGGGAAGAGCTCTCTGCTGTCTACGTTCACCACTTGACCCACTAAACACCCACAAGCATCACAAGCTGCTCTACATGTTCATCAGCAGCTGTTTGCAGTGCAGCTTTTCTGATGCTGTGTCCAGGTGCTGATGAGCTTCTGTCAGAGGTCATTTGTTACGGTAGCAGGCGAGAACATGTCCAGGTTTAAAGCTAAAGGGATGAAGGAGGAAAAACCAAACGTCTTCTTTCCTCAGCATAACAAGAGCGAGGTTCCCGCCGTCTGTGCCCTCAGCCTGCTGAGGAAGTCAAGTTTAGACTGAAAACCACAGGAAGAATTTTCCAAGTGCCTTTTGGTTAAACTGAGTGTCTAAGTGGGGGGAGGCAGCAGCATGTCAGCATTTTTCTGTTTCGCTTTTGGGTGAAAACTAAACTAGTAGAAGACAAACTGGTCTCATCAAGGCTTCAGGTACAGGACGGGGGGGGGGTCTGGCCTCAGGGGGAGAAGGTGGACTGTGGAGCAGAGACTGTCAGACCAGAGCAGCCGAGCGGGGACCAGCTCTGGCTCAGAGACCCAGTCAGACCCCGTGTGTTTTGGGTAATCACAGGGTTTGCTGTTCCCAGCGCCGGGAGGGGCCATGCGGTCGAAACCGGCGTGCTGGAGCCTGTCCCTCGCTGAGGCCCGATACTCCTCCTCCTCCTCTTCGTCCTCCTCATCCCTCTCCTCTCGTTCACTCTCTCTGCGCTCCCTCGCCTCCTCCGTCAGTTACAGTGTGTGTTTCAACTTGTCCGAGCCAAACCGCTCCCTCTGAGGAATTCACCCAGCCTCTTCCTCCTCCTCTCACCCTCCTGCTCTCTCATTTCCTCTCGCTTTCTTTATCATCTTTATTCGACACCCCCCAAACACTCCTCCTTCCTCACACACTTCTTTACGCTGCTTTCCTGCCACATAACAGGCCTCCGTGTCGCCTCTGTGGGAATGTAGCCGGTGTTACTGTATGTGGTTTAGACTCACAATATGCAGAATGTACACTTCATTCATACGTCTGAAGGAGCTTTGTGATGCCGGGAAAAAACCCCAAAATGTGTTTGTACGTGTAGAAGAGAACATTCAACATGTATCTGCAAACTCAGAACACGTTTCTGCTCTTTTTCTGTGGACGTAAAAAAGTAGAGGAGGGAAGAAAATGTGCGGTAAAAGTCAGCGCAGCCGGATTTCCATTACACGAAAGCATGTGGCGAGAGAGGAGGAAGAGGAGGAGGAAGGGAGGAGGGGGGGGGGGGAGTGGAAGGAAGGAGAAAGAGGAGTGGACGAGTGGAAGTGAGAGAAAGAGAGAGAGAGAGAGAGGTTTTATTTATAGCAGCATCTGGTTATCCCGCCCCACAACGCTGCCACACTTCCTGCCTCCAGCTCGCCACTTCCTGTTGTTGTGTGGCCTGCCAGGTCAAGTGTGTGTGTGTGTGTGTGTGTGTGTGTGTGTGTGTGTGTGTGTGTGTGTGTGTGGACGGGGGACAGGAAGTGGAGTGTGGGGTGTGCATTTTGGGGGGCTGCAGCTTGTGGTCTAGACGTGTTCACCTCTGGCCCACGAACATTAAAACACACACAGATCAGCCCTTCGATGGTTGGAGTAGTGTCCCAGTGAAAACATGAATCGGACCGGTTCCCACCTGAACACCTGATCCTCCGTGTGTGACGGCGACCCTGAAGGTTTACCGCACCGACTGTCTGTGATTTATCGTCTGATCGTAGAAACCTTTTCCTGTCATCTCACGTTCTTCGTGGTGTTTGGTGATGAAATATTAAACCTTTTTCCCGGTGAGCTGTTGGCAGATTAAACCAAAGCAGAAGTCGTGGCAGAAGCCTTTGTTGTGTGTTGGTGTGTTTGTGGTGAGAATACGAACCATTACTAACCATTTATCTGAAGCTGTGCTCGTCCCAGTGTAAACATCTTCGAACTAATGTGACTAATTTAACTAGATTCACTTTTTAAATTCGTTAATTTGCTATAAATTTGTGTTTTGCCTGCAAGATTTGTTTAAAATGTTCCAGTTCTCTGTTTGTGTTGTAGTTTCTATCATTATAGAACATTTAGAGGATAACTTTGAGTTCTCCTTTAAGGATTAATTGAATTTAACAGTCACACTAATATCTTTAGTAGAATAAAGCAGATTTAACTTTGACTCTCAGCAGCAGATATGAGTGAAATGAGTCTCGGCTCCAGTGAGCTTCATCATGCAGCGGATGTTAAAGTGATTGACCGGCTGGGTGGGACGACACACGGATGATTATTATGTTGAGCTGTCCACTGAATTTATGACCTGCTCCTTTAAGTGTGAAGGAGCTCAGCGGGTTCTGTTTGACTGAGAAAAGTTTGATCGTGAACAGGATGACCCAACCACAGCAGACATGAGGGTTTCTTCTTCCTCCTCCTCCTCCTCCTCCTCGCTCCCGCCTGTTTGGTCAGGTGATGGTGTTTGACTGACAGATGTGGGTTGCCGGGGCAGCACGGGGGTGATAGTTCTCACGTGTGTCTGTCAGAGGAGCTCGCTGGGCCTCGTATTCAGAGAGCAGCTGGAAATCTGCCTTTGGTTCAGATTCCTCCTGGACCCCACCCCCCCCCGCCGTCAGAGCCAGGCCTGAAGCCCCCGGTCCCTCCTTGGTCCTGTCTAGACGCGGCCCTTCCTGATAGTGGACCCCCCAGGTGTGTTTATGGGCTATTGTTCTGAGGCGGGCTGGCATGCAGAGCTCCTGAGCTCCGTTCAGGACTTGATGAGGAAGCTGCTAATCTGAAGCCCAGCAGGCCTGTCGCCTGGTGCGTCTCCAGGGAACCATGAACCGTGCTGGAAGGTTTCTCCAGTGTTGCTGCTGATTATGGGAAAATATTGTGCTGCATCTCTACATGTGATGACTTCCACTGAAAAACTACACGTCTGCTCACTTTTCACAAACATAATCATATATTTCTGCATGAAGATGCTGTGGAGTCATTTCTGCTCCTTATTTCCTGCATGTGTAAAGAACCTGTGTTGCAGCTTGGGATCATCTCAGAATCAGAATCAGGTTTATTGCTCTGCTGTGCTGGTGCTCAGAAAACAGATGAAAATATGAAACAAAGATATTTAGAATACAGAACATGTGAAAGACCATAATGATAATAATAATAATAAAGTAGACTGTCTGGAACTCAAAGTGCAGGTAAAGCGTCCTGAACCTCTCTGTCTGTGTCCTCAGGCGAAGGGGCGGAGGGATGGTCTCCCCTCAGCCGGCGACAACCCTCGGCCGCCGATGGCGACCCGGCCGGGAAGGGAGGGGGGCGGCGTGGGCTGGAAGGGTCCCAGGACGCTGGTCCTCCATAAGAACTCCCAGGGCTTCGGGTTCACGCTGCGCCACTTCATCGTTTACCCTCCAGAGTCCGCCCTGCACGCCAGCATCAAGGTGAGACCTGTCAAAGTCAAAGTGTTCAAGTATAAACCGGTTTATCGACCAGGCTGGTGCTTTTCCTCCTTTTAGTTTAGTGCTGAGTGTCATTTAGTCCCTGTTTAGCTTTACAGCACACAGGCACTACTTTCATCCTCACTTATGTTTAACTGGCTGCAGCCTGAACTGAGCCGATCTGAGCGAAGACATAAGATCAGTCACATCTCGGCCGAGCTGAGCAACATGAGCTCACAGACAAAAGGCCCCTGATTGGCCGACCGAACCGAACCGAACCGAACCGAACCGAAGGGTGATCAAAGGTTTGGGTTCTTCAGTGGGGGAGAACGAGCCCCCGCCACAGTATCATTCACAGGCCTTGTTTTTGGTGCTTGGTGAATTCAGGATTGTTCTGGTGTTGTGGAACGAGCCGAGTGTGACTGAGTGGTTATTTAGCTCTTTGAGGTGTGGGGGCAAACGGCTCCAGATGTGAAATTGAGGGATAAGGAGGCCGGGGCGGGGCGAGGCAGCTGAAACAAGGCCTCCATTATTGTTCTGCCCCCCGACCGTCCGGCAGCTGCAGATTGAATGAGCTCTGTTGTCTTAGCCTGGTACCGCTCTGCGTACCAGGCCGGCCCCGGACAATAGGCCCACTGCTGGCCTTTGGTTCTGTCCGCGTCCCCCCGGCCTCGAGGGTCACATGGTGTTTGGGGACAATCGGACCCACAGAGCCACTCGGTCTAATCTGAAGAGCCTTCGTGGAAGTCGCCCAAATGACCCTCATGGTGTCCAATTATCAGAGGCCGCTCGACCCAATTAGGCCTCGATTCAGGGAGCCTGCAGGTCCCGAACGTCTTCACGGGTCCGTTCGGTTAAAATAAGGTCTGAACTCCCCTACAGCACGGGAGACGTCTCATGAGTGTTACACTCAGAAACCGATGGGAGACGTCTAAGCTCTGGTGTCCTCAGTGAACCACATGAGATGAACGTTACATGCATGTGTGTTATTATCTTTAGAACCAGTAAGAGTCTGTAGAAATCTGAGGATTCATAGTTTTGTACATTAAATAGTCCGACCAGCTGATTCAGACACAGATGTTAACCCCAAGATGGTCCCAGAGTCTTGTGCCGTCCTCTCACCTTCTCCTCCTCCTCCGTCCCATGTGGTCGGGTGTTGAGTGTCCCCAGCTCGGAGCTCCATTCTGGGGTGGGCAGCTCTCCTTTCTCTGCCTCTAAACCCCCCACCATTGTCTGCAGAGCCAGGAATGAGCCCACTCAGCGCCGCATAAAGCCAGGCAGCGGTCAGCCCGCCGTGCCCCCAACCCCAAACTGTCCACTCAGCTCAGTGTGTGTGTGTGTGTGTGTGTGTGTGTGTGTGTGTGTGTGGACATGATCAGACAACCTGCAGCCATCAGATCTGCTGGCTGCTCGCGTGTCACATGACGTCATGAGTACCTGCAGACCTGAAAGTCAGTCGGAGCTCATCAAAGCAAACCGGTCTGTCTCAGTAAACACACTCGACATACAGGACACGTGTAACTTCACACCAGGCTCCATCGCTAAAGGCTTTTCTCGCCTTTATGGTTCAGAGTTTGAACCTGGAGCTGCGGTGCACGAACGCCCTCAGGAGTCCTATAAACCCTGAATCAGCACTCGGTGGCAGCACTGCCTCTGAGAGCAGCAGCTGACTTTGTTTCAGCCTGAATTTTCTGCAGCTCAGAGAGAGTCGGCTCATTTTCTTTGGCCTCTTGTCTTCACATTCTACGTTAAAGTTCTAGTTTAGTAGGTTTTTTTCTTTTCAATGTCGACAGAAAAGATAAAAGACCTGCAGACCGCCGAGTCCTTTGTTCTTTACACTCAGATCCACATGAAATCAAAGAGACACTGATGCAGACATACAAACGCTGACGACACCCCGTCACAGTTTAGAGTGAGGTGAATGAAGATGTCAGATAACGCATAGACACGGTTGTTGAACACTGAATGAAGTGAAATCCTAAACAAAGGTGGCGTCATCCTGCTGTGTCTGTCTCAACAGGGCTGTTTGCCTCTGATTGGTTTAATGTGTCTCTTACTTTTATTACTTCATGTCTGTAAATGTCTCCGTGTGTGGGGAACAGTTTGTGTTTCAGTTCCCTTAATTATTAACCTAATAATTAAACGGCTTTATTTTCTGTCATTTAGATGCTAAATGTCTGTGAATCACTTCTGCACTGGATGTTTCCTCTGAGTGAAGCTGACCTGACGTGAGTTGGAGCAGTAATTCTGTGTGTTTTTGCTCTTTGCAGGACGAGGAGAACGGCAACGGGAAGGGTAAGTGGACCAATGAAAAGCCTGTATGGTAGGATATCGATGATGTAATGAGGCCGCTCGCCTCCCCGCAGCCTCTCTGCGCCCCCTGCAGGACGTTATGCAGCTCTGCAGCTCCATCCAGCTGCTGTCAGGCAGACACGAGAACAATAAGACAGTAAATGTTGAGTCCTGATGTGTCGTCCAGGACGCGACAGTCATGGAGACAAATAGTTCATCAGTCATCTGTAAACACGAGGAGAAACCTGGAGCTTTATTTCCTGTAAGTTCACCGGGTCTGTTCTGTTTCCTTCTTCTCATTCTTCTTCTTCTTCTTCCTCTTTTGTCTTCCAGGGTATCAGAAAGGCCACATGGAGCCGATGGACACAATATTTGTGAAGAATGTGAGAGAGAAAGGTCCGGCCCACCAGGCGGGCTTGTGCACAGGTAAAGGACGGGTCACATGGAGCGTGAGCGCCAACGTCCTGATTCCAAATGTGTCGCCAGTCATGTGACTACACAGACACGATCACATGATCCAGAGGAAAGTCAGAAATACAAAAACATTAGCAGAAATACCAGATCTGTTCTCCTTCAGTGGAGTAACGTTGTTGTTTTTTTCCAGCTCAAATGCTGGCGTGCGTTTGGATGACACAAAAAAACAGCAACGCCATTTAACACAAGCTGTCACATCCACACACACACACACACACAGATGCTACGATGGCTACTGAAGATATTTAGATTTAATTTAATTCTACACTAAACAGTAGATTAGATCTGAAGTGCACACCTGTCTGCCTGCCTGTCCGTGGTTCACACCTCAGCCAGCAGGACACAAATACAGAGAATACTGAGTTCGTAGTAAAATGAAATACAACTTATTTTGAGTTTGGATCGCCGCCCTCCTGGTCACGTGTCCCTGCTCGGTGTGTCCAGAGAGGTCAGAGGTCAACAGGCGGGTCTGAGCGCTGTGAACCAGGCGTGTAACCTGGAAACGTGTCGTGTTTTGCAGGAGATCGGCTGGTGAAGGTGAACGGAGAGAGCGTTTTAGGAAAGACGTACTCGCAGGTGATCGCCCTCATTCAGAACAGGTGAGACCTGCAGGCTGTGGGTTCAGTCGGCCGTGCTGCTTTTATTATTTTCATTACAAAGTTTGGTTTTAACTGAATTTGAAGATACTCTTGAACATAATCAGGTGTTTGATTGACAGAATCACTGTAAACCCCAGCGAGCGTTCAATAAAATACACAGTCACAGTTAATGTGAACAAAATGTTCAGCTCTGTTTTTAAAGTTATTATCATTATTAATCGACGTCATGCAAACATCATGCAAATGTTCCATATTCAGCCTCACAGGCGAACGTTTATCTGCAGTCCCCTGATGGAACATGTAGATATAGAAATGATTAAAAAAGAAAACAGACAAGCAGGAGCAGATGAGAACAGACAGGCTCTGTCTGTTTCACAGTCTGACAGCATCTCCAGTCGCTGGATCGAACCTGTGCGTCTCGGCCTGCTGAACACGTCAGCAGCCGCCGATGTTTCAGTTCAGTTAAACATTTCTGTAAAACACTCAGAGCGCTAATTCAGATGTAGATGATGAATCCGTCTCCCCTCTGTCTCCCGTCCGTCCCCCCTCTCCTCCTGCAGTGAGAGTGTGTTGGAGCTCTCCATCATGCCTAAAGATGAAGATGTGCTTCAGTTGGTGAGTGTCAGTTTTTCACACACGTCATCCCACCTAAACAACAGACCGGCTGCATTACATCGAATTATTTCTGCACGCTTGTTTGTGGAGTTTAACGTGGACTCGTCAACGTCAAAGAATGTAGAGATTCAGTAGGAATGGCTGCAGAGTGACTCAGAGGCTCTGCGCTCTGTGTTTAGCTTACAACACGCGTTCATTAAAGTGTCCTGACAGGCGAAGCCTCATCGTGTACAACACATTTTTGCCACTCCACAGGTTGATCCATGCTCGCTCACATGATCAGACATGCATCATCCTCATCCTCGCCCCTCCCATGAGCCCAGAGCAGCATGTCAACACACACACACACACACACACATGTTTAAGCGATCCTTCCCACACATGCAGAAGCAGCAGCGCTCCTGCCGACAGAGCCCAAACCGGAGCTCTCTGTGGAAGAGCTCAGCCATGTTTTAACATCCTAAACCCACTCCTCTGTCCTCACACTCCTCCCCTCGCTGCTTCGCCCGTATCTGCTGCATTCCTCACATGACATCACCAGCGCTGCGCCTCCCTCCACACTCCCACAGGGTGGAGTGAGAGGGAGGAGAGAGGGAGTCTGGAAGGAGCCGAGAGAAGACACAACGAGATCAACAGATAGGAAATCCACAGAAAAACAAAAAAGTTAGAGCCATAAGCAGAGCATTGAATGTTTCCTGGAGAAGGAGGGTGTGAAATCTGAAGAACGGAGGTGTTAGCAGCAGGAGGGTTGAGTCAGGAGCGTCGGTGAGGTTAAGTCTTCTCTTCTTCCTCTGTGTCTGTTTGTGGTGACTACGAGCTTAACATGCAGGCTGAGGAAAGGTTCTGGGTTCTGTTGGACGGTTCAGGTAAACCTTGACAAACTGTGTGATTTAGCTTCAGGTAGCCGTGAGAGCGGAAGAGAGAGTCTGTTTTTGTTCCTGCGGTGTGAGCAGAAGGTCTAAGTGATGCTTTACATGTCATAATGTGACGGCAGGATGTGTGTGTGTGTGTCCTGTATGTCTGTAAACACACCATGGGGGGGGGGGCGTATGTACTGCAGCTCAGGGTTAAAGGTTTAGTCTTATTTAAGACTTATTTAAGTCGCCTGTCAGCAGACACACTGTGACTAACTGGTTGTTCTGAGGGAGCGTTCCACTCTCAGGCTTTTTGTGTAACGTACACATGATCATGTGACGAGCGGCGCTCTGGTCCGTGTTGTTGTCAGACTTGTTTACAGTAGGAGCAGCTTCTCTCACACTCACACACACACACACACACACACACACACACGTCACGTCGTATCTCACCTGTCCTCCTTCTCCCCCCCCTCCTCTCACAGGCGTACTCCCAGGATGCCTACCTGACAGGCAACGAGCCCTACTCAGGGGGAGCTGAGAACCTCCCACCCCCGCCTCCCCTCTGTTACCCACGCACCCCCGCTGGAGCCCCTCCGTCTGCCCCCATGGGCCAGAACCAGCTGGATAACTGGAGTCGCTGGCCAGGCTCTTCCAGCCCCTCTTCCCCCCTGGACAACCGCTCCGTCGTGGGCAGCCCCGCCAGCTGGCAGGAGGGGCGGGCCGGAGAGCCCGGTGGCGTGGGTCACAGCAGCCCCGCCCACCGCACAGAGGAGATCCAGTACGGGATGACCAGCCAGCAGCCTCAGGGCCAAACCAGGGGCCGCTCCTACTCTTCCTCTTCCTCATCGGGAGGCCCTTTGTCCAGCCCGCTGCAAGTCCACTACCCCAACCACCACGCCGCCGGCTCCTCGCAGCCTCAGCCACACAAGCCCAGCTCAGCCTGGACTAGCCCCCCCCTCCCCCAGCTCAGCCACGGCCGCACTGAGCGCCGTCAGCAGGCGCTCTCTGACTGGTACTACAGCCAGCAGCCGGAGCGCTCAGGACGCAGCATGCAGACCCGCCACCGCAGCTACTCTCAGGACCGGCTCAGCGAGACCCGGAGGCAGCAGCAGCGGACGGGCGGCTGGCCCCACAGCGCCTCCCAGGACACCCTGCTGTTACTGCAGCAGGCAGGACCCCACGGGGAGCCCTACTGGTCCTACGGAGACTGGGAGGGGGGTCCTGGCAGGGGCCACCCGGCCTCTAACTACACCCGAACGCGCTCTGAAAACCTGCTGGCCCAGTACGACCGCCACGGCCGCTCGCTGGAGATGCTGGACCGAGCGGCAGCCGGACTGGTCTCGCCTCGCTTTGAGAGGCCTTCGTGGCTCCAGCAGGCCCCCCAGCCGCCCCCCAGGACTGACGCCTACCCAAGGCAGGGGAGCCATTACGGTGCAGCACAAGCTCCTGCGATGTCCCGACACTCTAAACACCACCCCCAGCCTCACGCCCAGCCTCACCCCCAGCCTCACGCCCAGCCTCACCCCCAGCCTCACCCCCAGCCCCAGCAGGCTGCCCCCCAGAGCAGGCGGCTCCCCCCAGGGCAAAGCATGGACGACCAGCCGGTGGGTTACCGCAGCTACAGCCCCTCTTTCTACCGCAAGACGGGCCGCATCATGCAGCAGGCCCACTCTTTCAGGGACCCTTCGTACTCTGGCCCCCATTTGAACTGGAACCCAACACCTAAAACCACCCCCCCAGAGGGCACGACGGCCCCCCTCACTGCATCCAGCGCGTCCCCCCTCGCCTCCGCCTCTCCAGAGTCCCAGGACAGAGCATACAGGCCGACAAACCACGAGAGAGAACGAGGGCCGGTGGAGGGGCAGGCGGAGGGGGGGGCACAGACCCAGGAGGTGGTGCTGAGGCAGAAACCTCCCACCGGGCGGAGGAACGCCCACGGCATGCGTCACCCCCACTACGCGCTGCCCATGGATGGGCTGGAACCCTCTTTGTTTTCTCCTGACCCCCCAGACTCTGCTGTGGCCCCGGGCCCCGCAGGAGACGCACCCCCACGGAAGCCAAACGGCACCCTGGCGCCCCTCCCCATCGAGGACGACTCGCTGGCCTCCATCCCCTTCATAGGTGAGCCATAGATGTCTGATCTCCGTCCTCTGGACCTTCTCTTTCTCCTCGACCCCCCCACAGAACCTTCAGCCCACCTCGCAGTTCGATCTCCTCCTTCCTAAAATCTGGTCGAGTGTTTGCTGAATGTTGGTGAAGCTGAGAGGAAACACGGAGCTGTAATTCAGACGAGATTATGAGTTTGGGGGAGTGTGTGTGTTTCCTTCATTTCCTTCTCGTCTGTCTGTTCAGGCTCCAGGCTCCTCTTTCTGTGTGTGTGTGTGTGTTGGGTAATACTGGCACTCCCCCAGTCTACAGACTGTATTAGTATTAGTAGCTGGAGTGAATCATCTCTGATCTCTAAGGTCACCTCACATCAGCACGTTAGCATGTAGCTTAAATGCTAACAGCTGAGCTAGAATGGCTGCAGCCTCGTTTCATCAGTTATTTAAAACCTGCATCATAAAGAAGCTGCTTTAGTGTGTGTAAGATATATCGAAGGAGACAAAAGCTGAACCCGTAACTCATAGAAGACTCTAAATATTCCATAAACCAGCCGTGATCACCTCTGATGTGTGTGTGCGTGCAGGAAATGCAGCTGTGTATCAGTGTGAGCTCGTGTGCAGCACAGTTACGGCCTCCACATGTCGTGTGAGAGGGAGGCGACCGTGGCCGTGTCCCAGCTTGTCCTGAGACTAAAATAAAGGAAGGGGCTCTGCAGGCTCGCATCGCCTGACGTGTACAGCAGCCATCGAGTCAAATCACATGCAAACACGGCCACAGTCAGCCGAGCCTCTGCTGCCCCGTCACAGCCTGGAGGAAGCGGCTGAGGCCATTCAAATCAACCAACTAGGAGGGTTTGACCAACGTGGAGTCGAGCCAAGTCAGAGAGAGTCCTGCAAAGAGAGAAAATCCAGCAGACCGGGAGGCATGTCGGTGTCAGGCCGAGCACATTCCTCCTGGTAGTTTGAGGAGCAGGCAGTCAGAGCTGCAGGCTGGGACACGTTTAACGGCCACAAACCGAAACTAGGCTGCTTTCTCCCCATAGACAAGAACTAGCTCCTCCATCTCTTCATCTCCCCGACAGAGATGCTGATATGATCGGGGCCAGTTTGGGAACACGTCACGTAGAGGTGGGGAGCACAGACTGTGTTCACTGACGTCTCTCATACAGAAACATGATGGAGTGGACGGTGATGATAGAGCAGGAAGACGCAGTATTGAATTAGCTGGGGGGGGTTGTGGCTGTCCCTGTGGGGAACAGTGGGGGCCCAAACAGCGTCTGTGCTGCTGTGGAGGATGAAGGGTCTGTGGGGGTGTCTGGGGGCTCAGTCTGTGGCTGTCTTTACTAGCTGGACCAGGACCTCCTCAGACCAGGACCTCCAGCCTCCCTTCTCCTCCCTCTCTGTCTCATTCTGTCTACATTTTCTAGGACTGACAGCCAGAGAGCAGAAACGCTGTCAGATTTATGATCTCGTTTATAAAGCAGGAACAGTTAACTGGTCAAACTACATTGTTTAAGTGAACATTAACTGGTCTCAGCTGCTTTTGTCCTGCACGATAGTAAACTGACAAAACATGAAATCTGAAGTCGTCAGCTTCAGTTTCCATGAGAGAATAACAGACTCTTCAGCTGCAAACATGAAACATTCGAGAAGTTTCAGCAGTAAAATACCAACTTTGAGTGAATGAGTCATGTAAATGAAGACAGCCTGGCTCTGCTCGTGGTATTGACACATTTTCTAAGTGATCCAGTGGGTTTTGAAGGCAGCAGGGTGATTTACTCGATCCCCCAGTTGCACAGAAACCGGCCTGAAACAGTGAGAATCCCCACAGTGAAGACTGGTGAGTGTCTCCGGGTGTTTTAGTCCCTTCAGGCTCAGTGTCTGTCTCTCTTGGTCTTGTGTCTCCTCACCTCTGACGGCTCAGCTCCATGGATGTGGTTTGAGCTGCTGCAGACGGGGGTCAGTGTGAGCTGCGGCTTGCTGCTCCCCCCTGCTGGTGTCTCGCTCTTGGCCGCCTGTTTAATGACGGCCTTTGTTAAACCCACAGCTCGGCTATTTCTGGGCAGCGCTGTAAACAGGCTAGATTCCTCATCCCAGATCGGGAATGTTTTCCGCCTTATGTCGGCCGCTAGTACGCACAGGGGTGGAGGACAGGGGGGGGGGGGGGGTAGATGGAGGAAGGAGAAGGGTGAGAGGTGAGAAAAATATCAGACATCAGAGCAGGAGTGAGATGAAATGAGAAACGTTAGGGAGACTTTACAGAATGACTGTGTGGTGATGTGGTGATGTGGTGATGGGGGGGGGGACGTCAGGCTGAGCAGAGCTGTGCTGCCCTCTGTCGTCTGCAGGGAGACCTCACTGAAGCCTGCAGCACTTTAAAATGTCACCGGCTTCTCCTCACTTTGAGCAAACAGTGTGTAAACATGAGTCAGGAAGTGTGTGTGTGTGTGTGTGGTTGGCTATGCTTCAGTAGTCGTCCTGTCGGGTTGAGACACTTTCTCCTGCACGTATCCTCACATGACTAACGCGATGCACGTCTGTAGATTTCATAAAGAACTGAAACCTGGAGCTGGTGACTGTCTGTCACTGCCCCCCCCCCTCCCTGTTACAGTAGCGTGTCTCTTCCTATGGCAGCAGGAGGCTCAGGTACAGCTCGCTATATCTAACCTGGTTGTTTTCTAATGTTCCTGTGTCACTTTTCTGTCTCCTCACTCTCGATGCTGTTGGACTGATGGTGTTTGTGAATGTAGAGAAGTGTGATTGTCGTTTAAAGCTGAACCATGTGATGTAACCGCTCCTCCTCCTCCTCCTCCTCCTCCTCCACGCCTTCTGCTGGTCTAACCCCTTTTACTTCACTTCTCTTCCCCTCCTGATCTTTCTCTCTAACACCTAACCCTCTCCCCTCCTCCCCCTGCCTCCCCTTCCTCCCTCCCCCCCTCCCACAGATGAGCCGACCAGCCCCGGTGCTGACTTGCGCGCCCGCCACGTGCCGGCGTCCTCCGTGGTGTCCAGCGGCATGAGTTCAGCGCCCCCCGTGGTCACCAGCCCCGCCTCCCCCACCTTCACCTTCCCCCTCACTAGGCTCTTCTCACACGACTGCAGTGAGTGCCCCCTCCTCCCCCGTCCTTCCCCCCCCCCACTGCATGCAGCTCAGGTGTATAACGTGTGCTGTTTACCTGCAGGAGATTTTATACCCTCGTCGGTGGTTGTTGGTCCTCACCGCTACAATTTCCCTCCGATTTTTTTAAATTTTCAGTGTTTATTTGTAAGACTTAAAGTCTCACTTTCTCACTTTGAGCAGAAAAAAATCAACCTTTTATAAAATCAAATTATTTTAAAGAATGAAGTGTGAGTCTTCATGATTCCAGGTTGGCTGATAATGCTGTTTTCTTCCATCCACCTGACACTCATTTCTAAAGGAATTCTCAGTTCTCTTTTTGGGAACAGGTTGAAATAATCTTCCCCTTCCAAAAAGAGACTTTTTGAAAAGCGTAGACAGAGAAATTGTTGCTAACAGGAGTTTTTTTTGCAGTGCTGCACCGTCTTTGCATGCTAGGTTTGCAGATTGCATGTTTGACATGAAGAAAATTTAAAAAAATGTGTTTGTTCAGAAAGTGCTTGGTTCTTTTTCTGGTTGTGCACGAAGCCCAGAAAAGTTTCAGATTCATTTGACTTCCCGTTTAGTTAAACTGGCCAAACTTTGCATGCCGCCCTTCAGTTTGTGTCTCCAGATGATAAACCTGCATGTCAGTGGGGAGAAAAGATGGACAGTTTAATCTAACCCACCGTTGCAGCTCATCTCGTCACCGTGCGTCGTCTCCACGCCACTCACACCCCCAACATCCCCCACTACCTCCTGCCTCCCCCACCCCACTGTCCCCCCTCCTAATCCAACACCATCAGTGCTGGTGTTTGGCATTACATCATTCATCCTGTCTCTTCTCTCTGTTCCTCCTCCTCTCTCTCTCTCTCTCTCTCTCTCTCTGCGTTCATTCATCCTCTCGTCGAGCAGGCAGTATTAAATCCAGTCGCCGTTCCTCCTATCTTCTAGCCATCACCACCGAGCGCTCCAAGTCATGTGACGAAGGACTCAACACGTTCAGAGAGGAGGGGCGCGTCTTCTCGTGAGTACTGTCGCACCGAGACCACAACCGGCTGATTTCTGGGTTCGAGCGGCTCCAGTTCAGTCGCACGTTTGACCGTTAACGTTGTTGTGCTTTGCAGGAGGCTCCCGAAGAGAGTGAAGAGCTTCTTCACCGATGGGGTGAGTTCTTTTTACTGAGCACAGAAGTCCCTAAATACCTTATTTTTTCATGCTGCAGCATTTACATCTTAATCTTAATCACTGATGTGAGAACAAACGTGGACGTCCTGCAGCTTAACAGACACATTCTTCGATTTAAAGACAATTCGCTTGTTATTTGCTTAAGAAATTAAGACGTAAACAGTTAAAAGCTACAGTTTTACAAGATGGTGGCACATTGGGTTTCCCTCCATTTTCCCTTCACCTTAGAGGCACACTTCTTGTTTACATTTGTGGCATGTTAAAGTGTCTGACACCAGCACCAGTAGAGTGTACTGACTAGAGGAAAGGCTGCGTTTTATTTCTACGCACTAAAAACGTGTTATTTCCACTTTGGAATATTCTCACTTTGAGTGTTAACAAACCTTTCGATCACAAGACTGAAATAAAAGTCCAATATAAGGGCTTTAATTGGCTGACATCTCCACAAACGTTTCCCTGTTTGTGCTTCAGTCTCTGGACAACCTCGGGACGGCTGAGGAGGTCCGATCCAAACGCCACTCCACATCAGAGCTGGGGAACATCACGTACAGCGACGTACGGCGGGAAGGATGGCTGCACTTCAAACAGATCCTCACTGAGAAGGGAAAGGTGAGCGAACAGGCCGGGTCGAGGCGTCAATCAGCATCTAAAGCAGCTTCAGACTCACGTGGCGTCTCGTCTGTCCTCCACAGAAGGTGGGCAGCGGCATGCGGCCGTGGAAGCGAGTCTTTTCGGTGCTCCGCTCCCATTCGCTGTTCCTCTACAAGGACAAGAGAGAGGCGGTGCTTCGCGGCGCCACGATCGGAGGAGCGGCCGAGGACGAGCAGCCAATCAGCATCCGGGGCTGCCTGGTGGACATCGCGTACAGCGAGACCAAACGGAAGCACGCCCTGCGGCTGACCACGCAGGACTTCTGCGAGTACCTGCTGCAGGCGGAGGACCGGGAGGACATGCTGGACTGGATAAAGGTCATCAGGGAGAACAGCAAGACGGACAGCGAGGTCAGAGGTCACGCTTACCCGTCTGTCTGCAGTGTTAATGCGGCTTTATTAGAAATGAGTGGTAACGCAGGTGTGCTGCTCGTTGCAGGAGCTCGGCTTCTCCAGACAGGCGCTCATCAACAAGAAGCTGAACGACTACAGAAAGCAGAGGTGAGTCGTCTGAAGCTCCCTGAGCAGGACGGAGCCCGAATTAACCCTGAATTAACCCGTCTCTCTGTCTCTGCAGCCCAACAGGCAGTAAGCCAGACTCCTCTCCCAGGATGCCCCGCATGAAGCCTCCCTTCCTGCTCGCCAAGACGGAAAACCCTGCCGGGGGGCCGCGCTCCCCCAGGCCAGAAGGCAAAGGTCAGCGTCAGGGACAGAAAGTCCACACACTCTGCAGTGTGGAGACATCCATCACTCATTGTTCAAAAATAAAAAAGTTATTAATTTACTTTACCAGAGCACCAAGTTAGTGAGTCACTGTTTCATCAGACCTGCAGCTGTATTATTATTATTATCATTATCATTATCATTATTATTATTGATTAAATATCAGAAGTGAGACTGTTTGTCACCTGCAGAGAGAAAAACCTTCTGCATCGTTTGTCCTGTAAAATGTTGGCGGTAACTATGTTTGTACACTTTCCGTTTTATATTTAGACTAATTTGTTGCTCTACGGAAGTGTTATCACAGCTTAAAGGGAAATCCCGATGTTTTTTAAACCAAAGCTCTATTTATACATGTATGACTGGCGGCAATGGTGCTGATCACAGTAGGTCCACTAAAAGAGCTTGTCTGATCCACTGACAGGCTCAGAGTGTTATTCTAAGTGTGTGACAGCATTATGGAAAGGATCCCTACAGAGAGAGACCTGGAAGATCCTTTTGGTTTAACCACAAACAGCACACACACCAGACTACATTCACTAAAACAGGAACTTTATTCGGCATTGGATCTGTTAGTAAGTCTGTGTTGTTGTGTGACTTTGGTGTTTTTAAGTGTTAGTTTGGATCCAACACAATATTTGTGTAACACCCAACTAACCCTAATACAAACAAGCTAACTGATGGAGGCAGCAACTCCTGTTCAATGCCAGGTAAAATGAATGAATAAAGTTTCTGTTTTTGTCAGTGGAGTCTGGTGGCTTTGTAGGGAGCGACACAACGGCTACTAGTGGCTTTAACAGATCTTCCAGGTCTCTCTCTGTAGGGATCCTTTCCATAATGCTGTCACACACTTAGAATAACACTCTGAGCCTGTTCCAAAAGGTTTCGTACCTACAAATCATTTCAAACCTCAACTATGTACAAGTAGAGCCCAGGTTTAAAGATGCTGCAGTTACTCTTTAAAAATCAAGAAGCAAATACTGAAGTTTTCGTCTGATCTGTCTCCAGATGAGAGCAGCCCTCCAAAGTCTCCGTGGGGAATCAACATCATGAAGAAGACAAAGAAAGCCGGGCCTAAAGCTTTCGGCGTGAGGCTGGAGGAATGTCAGCCTGGCGTAAATAACAAGGTGAGCCTCGACACCCCACCTGTCCCACCTGAAGGCAGCCGCACACATTTTCTGCTGAAGGTTTAAATTCTGCTTAAATCCTGTCTGTGTCCGCCTCAGTTCATCCCGCTGATCGTGGAGATCTGCTGTGGTCTGGTGGAGGACATGGGTCTGGAGTACACGGGGATATACAGAGTGCCCGGGAACAACGCCATGGTGTCACTGCTCCAGGATCAGCTCAACAAGGGCGTCGACATCAACCCTGCAGAGGAGGTGAGGAGGCACAGATACACCTGTACACTTCCTGTCAGAAAAGTCTGATGGGGAATAAACTGTTCAATTCAACTTAACTCAACAACACTGACTCCTCTCTGCTGCCAACAGAAGTGGCAGGACCTCAACGTCGTCAGCAGCTTACTCAAATCCTTCTTCAGGAAACTGCCAGAGCCGCTTTTCACCAACGGTGGGTCCACACGTCGGGACAAGCCGCCACACGTAGTTTAACGCCTCACGCTGCCGCTCATTCCAATAAAATACCTGCCTAAACATTTCTACTGGCTTTACAGACAAGTACAACGACTTCATCGACGCCAATCGGATGGAAAATGCATCAGACAGACTAAAGACCATGAAGAAACTGGTGAGTCTGAATTTGATTGTTTACCTTTTTGGCTAATGTGTGTGTGTGGGAGGGAGTATGACTCAGGTAGATTTAAACCTTTTACATGTTTTGGTCTCTAAATGACTGGTAGGTAGTAAAAATGTTGGAACTGGTCCAGTAGATCACCTCAGCCAGCAGCCACCAAACGGGCTGCAATGGCTGCAACGTGATCCTTTGGGACAACTGCACCTGATCACGGTAGGTCCACTAAAAGAGCTTGTTTGATCCACTGACAGGCTCAGAGTGTTATTCTAAGTGTGTGACAGCATCATGGAAAGGATCCCTACAGAGAGAGACCTGGAAGATCCTTTTGGTTTAACCACAAACAGCACACACACCAGACTACATTCACTAAAACAGGGATTTTAACACAGGATTTGCTGGTCTACTGTTGCCTCCATTAGTTAGTTAGTGTTATTTTGTGTTACACAAATACTGTGTTAGATCTGAACTAATCCTTTTAAAGCACCAAAGTTACACAATAACACAAACACACTGACGATGGAGGCAGCAGCAGACCAGCAGCTCCTGTGTCCTGAGAGCTAAAATCCCTGTTTTAGTGAATGTAGTCTGGTGTGTGTGCTGTTTGTGGTTAAACCAAAAGGATCTTCCAGGTCTCTCTCTGTAGGGATCCTTTCCATGATGCTGTCACACACTTAGAATAACACTCTGAGCCTGTCAGTGGATCAAACAAGCTCTTTTAGTGGACCTACTGTGATCAGGTGCAGTTGCAGTCATTGCAGCTCATTCTCTGAGACGATCTAAGGTTCTAAGGATCTAAGGTACCCACCAGTCATTTTAAACCAAAAATGTGTAAAAACAGGGACCAGGTTTAAAACCACCATAGTTATCCTTTAAGTGTGAATGTGTGGAAGACGGCAGACGGACTCGTCAGGTTGATCAGCTGTCTTTCCTCTTGTTTCTCCTTCGTAGATCCGAGACCTCCCAGATCATTATTACCACACCCTGAAGTTCCTGGTCGGTCACCTGAAGACTGTGGCCGACAGCTCAGATAAAAACAAGGTGTGTAGGTGGAACCAAGCTGTGATCGTGGATCGCTGTGACGTCTTTGGAGCTCGTGTGTTCATGTGTTCGTGTGTTCATGTGTGCAGATGGAGCCTCGTAACCTGGCTCTGGTGTTCGGGCCGACGCTGGTTCGGACATCCGAGGACAACATGAAAGACATGGTCACACACATGCCCGACCGCTACAAGATAGTGGAGACGCTCATCCAGCATGTGAGAGACGTCGCACACACACACACACACACACAGTGATGGTCCTCGTCATGCTAAGTGTTTCTCTCTCCCTGTCGTTCTTTAGTGCACCTGGTTTTTCACTGACGAGCTCGACAAGGACGAAAAGGTTTGTTCCCCATGTTGGTGTTTTGGAGCTTGTGCTCAGCTGACACATCGAAAACCTCGGTGCACCACAGAGATAAAAATCACCTGAGCGGGAAGAGAAGCTCTGAAAACCGCTAAGAAAGAGCAGTTTGTTTTGCGTGACCTCATTATGTGACTTTAACTTTAATGTTTTTAAATGTTTTTAATCTTTGTGATGGAGAGCAAAGATAAACTAGAGGTGGTGTGGATGCTGTGAATGATACATTTCACGCTTCTGTGAGGAAAATCAGTTTTAAAAGGACGGAGGTCCCAACTCTTAAACATGATTTATCATTAATCTACCAATCAGAGCAGAGGAACAAAGAGCTGGAGGTCAAATCAGCCAATCAGCATCAGCTGTGTGTCACTGTATCCGGGCAGATCACACAGAGATCCTGACAGGTGAAGAACCAGAGGTCACATCTCTGAACAGGTTCCTCTGTGAGCGCCAGGAGAGTCTGGTGAAGGTGTAGATGTTTGATTTGTGTGAACAGAGTTAAAAATGACATTTTAAAAAGTTTGATCGGAAGCTTCAGAGGCAAAATAACACGAGACAGCTGAAGGATCTCTTGTTGCTTTGAGGCTGAAAACTCAAACACTGAGTGTGTTTGCCTCTGTAGTTACACGTCTGACAGTTTTCCTACGTTTTGATGTTTAAATGACGTCTGTGGGAGCAGGAGATATGTAGACCTGCCCCACACACACTAAAGGAAAACATTTTAAATTGTAGATTCATTCAAATTAAGGAAAAAAAATTGCGTAATTTTTTTGTGAGCTGTGACTTTTGATGTATTTCTTGTGTCTGTCATGTTGTCCAGGAAAAATATACTGAAGAAGAATGAGGAAAATAAGTATGATAATAGCAATAGTCTGTAGCTGCGTGGAGGTCAAGGTTCAATAAGGAACCTGTTTAAACGGCGTCTTACAGCGACGTGATGACAAATGGACTGGTTACAGTTTTCTAACTCTCCGTCTGTCTCCTGCTCCGTCCAGACGCCGGTGGACACGGAGGACGTGCAGCCCGCCCCCAACATCGACCACCTGCTGTCCAACATCGGCAGGACCGCTCTGCTCGGGGAGGCCTCAGGTGAGCGCGCCGCTCTCGGCCAATCACGGCCAGCTCTCACCGAGCCCACCAATAGCATTATTGACACGAAGCTGCTCTCCGTCTGACGCTGGAAGTAGGAAACTCCCCACGAGTCTGTGCAAACGGAGGATTTATCTCTAAGAATCCATCGAACCAAACGGCTTCAGAAGAGCTTTTTGAAACAGGCGCTCTCTTGATGGAGGCTCCTCAGCGGGAGTTTGTCCCAGTTCCCTACTTCCCAGCAGACGTGGGGGCAGCGTCAGGACTGTAGTCTCACATGCGTTAGCTGCTGTTGGAGTGTTTCTGTGTTTGACAGCGTGCCTTTACTTTACTCCTCTCCTCTCTGCTGACCTCTTTTTCCCTCCACGTTGCTCATCTTTCACTTTCTCTGTACGTTTCTGCGTTTCCTTCTCTTAGCTGAGCCTGTGGAGCAGCCACTGCGGTAGGATGGGAACTCCCCTGGCAATACGTGTGTGTGTGTGTGTGTGTGTGCATCAGTGTATTATACTGTGAAAGTGTGTGTGTGTGTGAGGGATGTCAGTGCTGGTGGTGGTTTGTGGTTTGTCTCCATTTCCCTCCTGAATGTCGGCATCTCTTAACGTCTGACTGGTTAAATCTTCTCTGTCTGACTGAACTGTGAGCAGAGAGCCCCCCCCCCCTCCTGTCCCGGTGTCGGCGCTCATCCTTCGGGCAGGTCCAGTCAGTGTCCAGCTCCTAACCCCCCCCTCTCAGCTCCAAAGGGACTCTAGGTGGCGCCATTTCACAGCTCAGACGAGGCCCAAACCTTTTCTATCTATCGCTGACACACACACACACAGAGAACTAAAGATGTCTGTGTTATCTAAAACAGAAACAGGAGCGATCAATCATGTCGTTATAATGGACAAATATAAGAAGTAAGGTGAGAGAGGAGCTGCACAATAAGTGATTGTGTTTGAGTCTCCTGTTTATCTCTGACAGCAGCTGCACTTTTAATGCAGCATTTATAAACACAATCAATCAATCTTTATTTATTCATATAGCGCCAATTCATGACAAATGATGTGCAGCAGGTGAGGCCGAATGACTAATGAAGTGAAAAACAGTTCATATATGAATAATAATAATACAAATATTAATAATAATATTAATACTAATCTGACTATAATATTGACGAGCAGCGGTTCTGATCAGACGTTTTAGAGCCGAACAGTTTGTGTTCTTCGACGTCCTGTTCCTGTGAGCCAGCGTTAGAGAAGAGAAAACATGGCGGACGGCGAGGTGGATTCAGGTTTTCAGTGGGCGGAGACAGTCGGCCTGCTGATTGGCCGGAGGAGGTCACATGATCCCCTTATGACATCACAAAGGGAGCCGAGGCTAAACGGAGCGTTTTCCCACACGTTTACTGACCGACGGAGTAGAACGGAGAGAGGACGGTCATGTTGGACAGATTAAAGGACCTGTAATGTGGTGAGGGGTGAAGGTTCGGTCCTCCTCTGAGCCCCCTCTGTTAGCGTGGTTGGTCCATGAGGAACAAATCCACCTAGAGCCCCTTTAATAGACGCCCCCACCAGAACCAAAGCTGCCGCCCTCCATCGGTGTGTTTGTGTTTCCTTTCATACTCTCGACGCTTTCTCTCCCTGAGAGATGTCATCAGTGTTTTCGGTGATGTCATCAGTGTGTGCCGTGGTTTCCTAACGCATCACCAAACCCCGCTTCC
This sequence comes from Pempheris klunzingeri, assembly GCF_042242105.1. Lineage (NCBI taxonomy): Eukaryota > Metazoa > Chordata > Actinopteri > Acropomatiformes > Pempheridae > Pempheris > Pempheris klunzingeri. The sequence goes on along the minus strand of NC_092028.1, from coordinate 21,669,819 downwards.
CCCAATCATTGTTTCTCCTCCACACACTGCAGCGCCGCCATGCCGGGGTCGGTCAGGGTCGGGGGGCACAGAGGAAGACGAGTTCCTTCAAATTTAGTCGAAAGATTTTTTTTCTTGTTAATATTTTAGGACACAGAGCTGCTGTGCCGTAGCCACGCCCCGATCTGTGACATCACTGCAGGTGTTTTCCCCCGTCCAGGTGGTGGAAAACACCTGCAGTGATGTCACAGAGCAGCGCAGCAGCAGTTTCCTGTGATTTATTGTGGATGTGTCCTCTAAAGAGCTCTGTGTCCTCCACCGTGACCGTTCTGGCCTTTTGTTGCCTTCAGTGTCTCTGATGGTTTTTCTCTCTTCTCCTCAGACTCAACCAACAGTGACTCAGCGAAATCAAAGGTAACGCCTCCTCCCTCCTCGCCGCCGGGCTCCTCCCCTCACACACACTGACTTTAGCTGCGGCTCGACACAAGCCGAGGTAGAAAAGGTGTTAAGTGTCGTGTGTTTTCCTTTTCAGGGGTCGTGGGGGTCAAAGAAAGACCTCACACCCAAGGACTTCCTGACTCTGTCCATCATGTCAGCCGTCACGGGCCGCAAACGCAGGAAGCGCCACAACGGCCGCCGCGTGGGCAGCAGCACCGACGACGACTCAGAGCACGAGCCGATCAAAGCCGGACATCTGGGGGCGGAGGAGGAAGAGGAGGCGGAGTCGCCCGTAGGGGACACTGCTCCTCGAGCAGAGGGAGAGGAGGATGACGAAGAAGAGGACGAAGAAGAGGAGGAAGAAGAAGAGGAAGACGAGGAAGTTGTAGAAAGCGGCGTGAAAAAGGAGGTTAAAGAAGAAGAAGAAGAAGTGGCGGTTATTCCCAGTCGGCCATGCTGTAAAGAGGAAGAGGAGGCAGGAGGAAGGCAGGCGGCCATGTTGTTGCAGGAGGAGGAGGTGCGAGCGGAGGTGAAAGGGCCGCCGTGGCGAGCCCCCGAGGACGCTCGCTCCATCGTCTCTGGTTACTCCACCCTCTCCACGCTGGGGCGGAGCCTGGGCTCGGAGGGGCGGGGCGACGACGCTGACGACGAACACAGCGAGCTGGTGAGCGAGACGGACAACGAGAGCGGCTTCGCCTCGCGCTCCCTCACGCAGGAGCGACCCGACAAACACCCGACGACGCCCGTCAACACGCAGCCGGCGGCGGCCCCACGCAGCTTCCTCTACACTCACTACAAACCCCCCGCTATCTCCCCCACCAACCTGCTGGCCCCGCCCACCGCCCTCACACACACCCCCGACTCCGCCGACAGGAGCGAAGGCGGGGCGCGGTCCACCACGCCCTCGTCCTCCTCCTTCTCCTCCTCCTCCACCCACAAACTGCACTCGCGGCCTTCCTTCAACTCCCACAAGCTGATCCAGTGCGACACTCTGGCGAGGAAGAAGCTGAAGTCGGAGAAGGGGAAGGCGCGCTCCCTGGACCTGCTGGAGCTGTCCGCCGCCGTCGCCGCTCAGGTTGACGCCTCCGGGTCCGAGCCAGACGGCGCACCCAGAGCGAGGCGGGACACCTCCAGGACAAACCCCTCGTCCGGCAGCAGCCAGGAGAGCCTGCGCCCGACCCGACCCAAGCCCGCCCTGCCCCCCGGCGAGGCCGCCTCCTTCGCCCCAACCGGCGCCGGCGGTAGGTCTCTGGCCGAGCAGGTTCGAGCTCGTCTGCTGGGCTCGGCCGATGACCTGCGCGGCGTGGGGCTGCGAAAGCCGCTGTCCCCCGAGACCCGGAGGAAGAGACGGGCGTGGCGCAGACACACCGTAGTGGCCTCCCCGACCGAGACGTCCGACAAGAGACCCCCGCTGCCTGTCCTCGACTTCCCCCTGTCCCCCATCGCCCAGAACCAGCTCAAAACGCCGGCGCCGCCTCGGGATGCAGACGGACTCGACCAAGGACCGGCCACGCGTCCGGTGCCCACCTCCAGGTTCCACCAGTACCTGTGAGGGTCCGGGCTGAGCTGCTGACTCCCTGCAGCTAATGAGGGTCGTGGCGCCACACAGCGGACCACCGGAAAGGTCGTCCGGGGCGTGGCGAGGGGCGTGGCGAAGGGCGTGGTGAAGGGCGTGGTGAGGGGCACACCAGCGCTGCCAAAGCTTTTGTTTTTTATTTTTCCTAAATGTGTGCTTTTATAGAAACGACACAGAAACCGAACAGAGACACAACCAGACCTCATCGCAGCCAGGACTTCTGATCGGGGCGACCCCCCCCCCCCCCCCGTCTTCTCTGCCCCCCCTCGACATAAAGGATCAGGTTAAACCCTTCAGGCGACCAGAGGAGGACGCTGGAATGAGCCGTGGCCTCCCTCTGGTTCGCTCTGGTGCTTCTGGTTTAACAGGAACTGTTGCAAAAAAAAAAACCCAACCAAACCCTCTGACGCTCCTTCAGTGACTCAGACTCGCTCGCAGACGCTCTGTGACGTCATCGTTCAGTTCAAAGCGTTTCCAGAGGGACGTCCGCTGGTTTCAGTCTTCCTCACGTCTTCCTCCAGACACACGCAGGAGGTCGGAAACACAGAAAGCAGCCGTCTCCCTCTCTTGGTGTTAATAATGTGTGTGTGTGTGTGTGTAACCATACCTGTGGTCGTGTCCGAGCGTGCACGTGTTTGTGTTGAACATTTTTGTAACATTTGTACAGAGCCTTGTTAAGTTAACCTTGTAAATATGAATATTATGTTATCATGATTGTTTTTACTTTTTTAGTTCCTTTTTTTATGGTTTACAAAAGTGCTACAAGTGCACAGTCATTTCTTTCAAGGTGTTACTTGAAATGTTTCCCTTAATATATTCATTTTTTGTTTTATATTCAATATATATATTATATATATTTTGTATTAAAGTAAAAAAAAAAGTACTTTTATTGTGATTTCACCTGTTCAAAGGAGACAAGATACACGTGACTAAAGCTGGTCCTTATTTCCTCATCGATGGCCTTTCTCTTCGACTCTCAGCACTGTGCAGGAAACCTTTATCTCTTAGGAAGAAGCTTCTCTGGTGGCGACACTTCCAGCGATGCTGCATCAACACGCACTCAGACTCTGTGGCGGCTCCGTGTAGCACGAGGAGAACCGTAATCCGGTCGTTTTTACTTTTTATTGGACAGTTTGCAGGCAGCTGACCTCACCTGTGTTCCTGTTTCACAGACTGTTAAAACATCCAGTAGGATTTCTCCCCCCCCCCCTCCCTCCCCCTGCGAGGGCTCACCTGTCTGCACACTGGTGGCGTTGAGGTCACATGATGAGGAGTTTTTCCATCAGGTCTAATAAATCCTCCCTGACTGGGGGAAACGGTACATTAGAGGTAACGTCAGTCTGTTGGATCACAGTCACACAAACAGGAGGCGCAACTTCCAAAGTCGTGTTGTTTTCATCTGACCAAATGACCCAGCGAGGATCAATAATAATATTAATATTAATAATAAGAAGAAGAAATGATAAGTTATAGTCTCGTCTTACCTCAAGATGTTTTCTAAGTGCCTGATTTGTGGAATGTGTTTTGTTCTGCAGTGCCATGGTCGCCTCTTATCTGTCTCTCCTCCCTCCTCTCTGTGCTTCATGGTGTAGCCGAGGCACCGACCCAAAGATGATGTTGAACACGAGCGGCTGTTTGGTAGATTTAAGACTTAGAGAGAAGCACACTCCAAGCCAAGGACACGTCTATGCACTCCCTCCGCCTCTAGCTCAGGCAGTCACAGCCAGCTGATGCTGCTCAGAGGGGAGAGGCGTAGTCGTCTCTCTGATCAATCTGAGGTCGTGTGTGTGTCCGCCTGGTGGGGGGGCAGCGGCGGCGTGTGAACACGGTACACCTGTCGAGCCCCGCCCCCCTCAGAGGCGAGGTCCACCTCATGTCTCCCTGTAGTGTGTTTTCACGTCTTTTTGTACATACCTAACATGTAACATACTGTATTGTTCATTTGGAATTTGCTTTTTGAGCAGAACTAATATGAAAATGACTGGACTTCAACGGTTGTCCACCTGAAACAGTTTCCCTCGCGGCTGTGTGCTTTAAAGCAAGCTTATATGATGTAAATAAACAGAAATATGTTTAAAAAAACCCCATTTGTTCTGGTGTGTTTGTTGGAGGCTGTGAGCAGGAGCCGAGTGGCGCCCCCCAGAGGCTGCAGGGGGGGGAGGCCTCTGCAGGAAACTTCAGCTGAACTCACATCAACACTCAAATATTCATGCAGAGTGAAAATGAGCCGTTTATGATCTTTAAACACAAACATGGAGCTTCTGTTTGTCTTGTTCCTCCACTGTGTCCTAATAGATCTGATGCTGCTCAGTGGGGGCTCCTCAATCCTGTCCTGAACTGGTGCCGTTTAAATAAAGACTGATTTTCATGTGACCAGCAAACAAAAGGAGACTAGTAAACCCATGATGCATTGCTTCTTGCTAATTATCCCTTAATAGATGTGACTCAGAGGGTTAACCTTCATCAAGAGCGTCTCCATCCCCTCCCAGCCCCCTCTGGAGCCCTTCCTCCTCCTCCTCCTCCTCCTGGATCCTCATGGGGGGGGGATATAAACCTGTGATCTCTGGTGAGCTGACAGTCGTCTCTCTCTCTCTGCAGCTTCCGGTGTCTCAGAGCAGCTTTACAACACATGACAGCAGAATTTCAAAATTTTATTTGAACTTATGTTAACACACAACTGTTAAAATTGTCACTCTGGAATTTACTTCTGCAAAAACAGTCTTTGCTCGCTGGCCTGATCAGCTGGGAGTTGTTATGCAGTTTTCTTTTCTTTTTTTTTTTTAGTGGGGGGGGGGTCAACAAACGATTTGATTTAAATTGAGAAAGTGGAACAGATGGAGGCGAGCCTGGAAACAAACAGATATCCTCGTGCTGTCAGATACATTCTCTTTATAAAAAGAATCTTATTTTTGAAATATTTACATTTCTCCTCGGAACAGAGCGAACAGGACACCGAACAGTCCAGGTAGAAAACAAACGGCAGGTATTGCATTGCAATGCGAGGACTCCACCGTCCAGACGACAAACTGATGACAGAAAACTGATGACAATTTCTTTTTTAAAAATGCAGCAGTCCCGTGTTTTACCTCTGAGGGGGGGCTCCACCCCCCCTCTGGATTGAGTCCTTTAGTTGGTGGCGACCTGGCCCCTGTCGGTGCCGGGCTGGTTCTGCAGGAGGAGCTCCGTGTTCTGGGCCCTCAGTCTCTCCAGTTCCCTCTCCAGCTCTCGGAGCCGGACCAGGGAGCCCTCCGCGGTCACGCCCCCGGGCTCCACGGCGCGCCTCAGCCGGTTGTTCTCCTCCTCCAGCCGGGACATGCACTTCTCCAGCTCCAGGTACTCCTGCACCAGCTCCTGCTTGGTCATGTTCTGCAGGCTCTCGACGTGGTACATCTCGTAGGTCTCGGAAAAGTCTCTCTGGAGAAACTCCCCCCCTGCGTTCCCGGGCCGCCCGATCCCGTCGCTGCCTCCGCCGCTGCCATCATCATCCTCCTCCTCCTCGTTGTCGAACAGGTCCTCCTCGCTGCCCGTGTCCTCCGTGCGCCGGACCCCGGTCTCGGTGTTGAGGTCGGGCTCCTCTCGGTCGTGCTCGTCCATCAGGAACTGGGTGGTGTTGTAGGGGGCCACCGGGAGCCCTTTGGCGAACATCTCCTCCCGGAGCCGGGAAGCCCTGGCCGTCTCCTTCTCCTCCAGGGCTTTCCTCTCCTCCCAGGAAAGTTTGTAGTAAGGCTTCCAGTTGCGCTTCTTCTTGGAGTTCCTGCGCCGGTGCCGCTTCCTGCCCAGACGCGCATCCAGGCCGGTGTCGGAGTCGATGAGCGGGCTCTCCTCCTGCACCGGGTCCAGGCTCTCCTCCAGCGGCCCGGAGGTGTGGTTCCCGTCTCCCGCTGCTTTCTGGTGAGGCTGGTTTCCGGGTGCTAAGGCAGGGCACACCCCCCTCTGTCCGCCTTTCATTTGCCATAACTTGTCTGTGTTGATATCCCCACAGTTCTCCGCCCGCTGCCGCTGCTTCTGCTCTCTCTGTCGCCCCCTGTCGCCGTTCTCCGGTCCGCCGCGCTCGCTGGCCGGGAGATGCTCCGACGCGTCCCCGCTGCTCCCACCTGACGGGCTGCCTGAAGTTTTCAGGTGATGTCTCTGCTGCTCCCCGGGCTCTGTCATCCTGATGATCCGCTCCGATGGCTCCACTTTAGCGCATTTCAAATCACCCCCAGGCCCCCAGAGGCTGGGCTCCAAAGTTCGTTAAAAGACGTTAAACTCAATATGAACAAAAATTCACTTATTCCACAACGAGCCGATATCACCGAGGGACGCTGGGAGTTTTTGACGTGTTGAAACGGAGCCTCTCAAGCCAAAAGTAAACTCCCGAAACAGTAAACACTTGTTACTCCTCCAAGGGTTTGTCAGAGCAACTGTCGCTAACTACCATTAACTGTTTCGATGCTGTCAGAGCTGCCGTTCACCCGGAGACGACCTTCCGCCGTCACAACAGTGTCCAGTGTGCTGCTCAAGAAGAGGGAGCTCGTGTTTATATAGCAGCTCCGCCTCCAGCCGCGCGCATGCTGCTGCTTGTAACTCCCGTTGCATTGTGGGACATGACGTTTTGATCCCAGCAGAAGCACCCGCGGAGGCCTCCACACCAAACTACATAGCCCACAAGTCCACCACGACTGACGGGCATTTCGACCAATCAAATAGTAGAATCTTCAGCACGATAGGTCCCACCCCTCTCGTTGTTGATTGGACAAGAGGAGAACTTTGCTGTTGCTAAGCTTAAAGTATTTTCTGATTGGACGCTCAGGCAGTCAGTCAAAAGTACGCAATCCACGGCAAGAAAGCAGTCCGGGGCATTTTCATGGACGCTACTATCTACAAATGAAGGGGTTCGGGTTAAAAGTTATGATATACTAGTTAGGTTGGATACTTTAGCATTACATTACAGCTTACGTGGAGCAACCTTACGCTTATTATGTGTGATATCATAGAGGTTATTTTCATCTGCTGACCACACAGTCTAACGCTGAATTGATAATACAACGTGAACCCTCCTGTATTTCAAGCAAAATGAAGGAAGCCTCGAACGGAAACTAGTCCGTTTTGAGTGTTCGCACAAGAAAATACGTAAAAACAGTTCATTTTCCAAATTACATTATCCTTCATGTTTACTGGTATAAAAAGGCGTCGTTGTGGAGCCAGTTGGAGGAAGAAACAGGGCGGTTTGAATCTGCTGTGTGCGGGGCGGAGTGATACGTGGTGGGGGCTGGGGGCTCGGGCGAACTCTGGAATCAGCGTAAACAAACGACAGTTATTGTCAAGCTGCCGCTACGAGCACAGCTCCGAGCCCCTCGCTGTTGAAGGGTGGGTCAGGCGATCTCACACTGGCTCAGTCATCCTGTCACCAGTGGACGGAGTGGTGGAGATCCGTTTTGAGTATCTTCTGCGCCGCCCGTGCTCTGAAATGCAGTAGAAGTTTTACACCGTTTGTGTCGTGGCGACTGCTAAGGATAAGCTAGCTAGCTAGCTAACGTTAGCCAAACGTCAATGTTGGTTACGTGGTGTCGCTCATAAAACTAAACACTGCATCCATCTATAAAGTGTGAAGTTAACGCACTACAAGTAAAATAAACGGTACAGCTTGAGCACGACAACATTAAAAACCAAATGGTGAAACGCCAGGACAGGCTAGCTAACCGACGCCATAGTGTTACTGTACACTCAGCCAAGCTAGCTAATGCTAACTAATGTACAAAGAGAGGTCGACCAGTCTCCAACTAGATATCTCCTCATCTTAATATTAATATACACATTTGCAGCGAACACGCAGCGAAGCAAATAAATCATAAAATTAGCAACAGAAACGGCTGAAGTTAGCCGTCTGCTAACTAGGCCAATGTGTTAATACAGGCTCGGTGTATTTGCTGGACCGCAGTGTTTCCCGTAAGGGTTTCCCCACCACGGAACTACGATTAAATTCAGCATCTGAATTGTGACCTTCAGTCGGACTAATGCGGACCACGGTGTGCTAAAACACGCAAACAGATTGATTAACAGCCCCCGTTCGTATTGATCCGTGATACGGAACTCTCGGAACTATTTTAGTTTCAGGAAGTAGACGGGCCCCTGATCTTGCAAGGCAGCACTGAAGCTTTCCTTTATTTCACTGAGGTTAGCACGCTTTAGTTGGGCTTTACCCGCCTAAATATCCCCTATTCTCGCTTTAACTGCTGCCAGTTTGTGTAAAATAAACTAATGGCGTGTTGTTTGGATAAAAACACGTGTTATAGAGTATAAATATCTTAATAGTGGCTTTGTATTCTGCTTTATTGCACATATTTTACACACACTACACTACACTAAAGGTGTGTTTGAGTGCTGACTGTTCACTATAGAACACTTGATCAATGCACTGACTTCATCTTTATCTGTGCATGGATCATTAAACCATGTAAAACACCCAGTTTCTCCACAGTTTGCCTGTGTAGAAGGAAGAAGTGGGTTATTGAGTGTGTGTCCTGTCACGGTGGTCTCTCCTAACACTGCCTGTGCAGACTGGGAGACCAGTGGCCACAAACAACACAGGCCTACTGTTTCTACTAATAGAAGCAGGCTGAGTTTCAGCTCTGGCAAATGAGCGAGCTGAGCTGGGAGTCCTGTGAGGAAGAGGTGATACGTTCCAGTTAATATGAAACCTAATGACTGAGGAATCATAGCAGGGCTTCCCGAGCTCTCAGATGGAGGAGCGGTGCAGCCACAGACCCAGAGCTGCTCCTGCATAGATCACAGCTTGTGAGGATTAGCAGGCATGACTTAATCTCTCACCCTGTCTAACATGGTTGTTGCTGCAATTGAGAGGAGATAAAAGATAGGGATTGTTGCAGGCCTACGCGTGGCCTTGAAGTTTGAATTTGAGCAGCGGCTGGTATCAGAGCGCAGGAGGGATGGGAGGTTTGAGATTTTCACGCAAGCAGCAGGCCCACATCGATCTGAGCGAGGGAGGGAGAGCACAGGCTGCTTCAGCTGCTTTAAACGACCACTTTAGGTGCCCTCCACCCACCAAACCTGCTGCTC